>NC_052646.1:18698959-18927313 GCF_016161935.1 Mauremys reevesii
TTTTAGTCCAGCCTGTGAAATTGTTGGCCTCAGAAAGGAGAGTTCAGTTTGTCTAAATTTGCATTTGGACCTATTCAGCTTGAGGCCTGCTTTGCTGATGCAGTTTAGTACAGACTGCAGGTTATTGTCATGCTCCTCAGTAGTATTTCCAAACACGATAATATCATCCAAATAGCACTGAACTCCATGTTGATTCTTCAGAATCAATGACATCATTTTTTTGGAAGGCACTTGGGGCTGATGTGAGACCATATGGAACATGTTCAAAATGAAATAGTCCCTCATGTGTAATAAATGCTGTGAGGTCTTGGCTATCTTCATGCAACATAACCTGGTGGCATGAACTCTGCAAGTCAAGAGTAGAAACAATCTTTGCTCCACGGAGTTGTGCAAATACTTCTTCTATGTGAGGAAGAAGATGGCTGTCCATCACAATAGCTTTATTTGGCTCCTTAAAGTCCACACAAAGGCGAATGCCTCCACCCTTCTTCTGCGTCACCGCTATGGGTGAAACCCATTCCGAGGAGTTCATCTCTTCAATAATGTCCTTTTGAACAGGTTTTCTAAGTTCCTCTGAAACAGCTTCCCGGACTGAAAATGGTAAATGCCGTGAAACTGGTGTGTGTACCGCAAGAGTGCTTTGCTGAGGAAGATCAATTCGTCCATTAACGACCCTGAGATTTAAAGCAGCGAGTAAATCTCTGCCAAGGATAGGAGTGCCTTTGTGGACAACGTAGAACTCTGCAGTTGCACAGCAATCACCAAAAGTAACTATTGCTGGCAGGCAGCCATGTACTGGGATATGGTTTTTCAAATAGCACCCCAACTGAAGTTTGGGTTCAGTAAGAGGCACATCTTTAAAGTAATGCAAATAAATGGAATCAGGTAGTATAGATACTGCTGAGCCAGTGTCCAGCATTAGCTGAAGAGAGTGTGATTTGCCTGTGGGTATGGCAGAAACATTTAAAGTGCACTATATCTGTTCTGGAATATGTGCAGTAGTGATTTGTCCACGTCCAGCACAGTAACATCTGGTATTTGTAACTGGATGCACCTGTTGATTGGACTGGCTACTCGACATGCTTTGTAAAATGGCCAATCTGTTTGCAATGGTGCACTGAGCAACTTTTGTGGACATCCTGTGTAGCTTGCAAGGTGTTGTGAGGATCCACAGTGAAAGCTTTACTGTATTTTGCATTTGCTGGTTCAAGCGGCTTTTCATGAGTTTCCTCTTGCAATTGCAGCAAAGAGTCCTGTAACATATAAACTAACAGATGTATTGGAGCCTGAGCTTTGATAGGTGAATACCCACTTAGTCGGATGCATGTAATTGGAAATTTCCAGAGGCAGATATATATATCGAATGTTTATCTGCAGCAGAACTTTCTACCAAGGAGTCAAAACTGGACTGTACCTCACCTTCTCCTGCTCATCATTTGAGAAAACTGCTGTTGCTGACTCAATCTGAGTAGCAATGGTTGTGCTTTTTCTAGTGGTGTAGTGGTTCTAGAAGTAGAATTCTCTTACACGAAGCATGCATTTTCTCAATGAGCTGGTCTTGAATCATCTCACCTGCCCTTATTCCCAAAGTCTGATTTGTGGGAGCTCCTCCAGAGCAATACACGGCATTACAAGTATCTCGGGTTTCTGCTCACGCTGGCGAAATCTGTAGCGATTAGCTACCACATTCACCTGACACAAAATTCTTTAAAGCAGATAATGCATATTTATCATCTGCAAGGAAAATTATGAAATATACGCTGCCATTCTGCTCAAGGCAGTGGATTAGCAGAGCGTACTTTCTAACTTCAGAAATCTCTAGCACTGTGGAAAAGATGATCAAACATATGGATCAGGCAGTAAAAGTAGGCTCACCTGGGTTTTGCAGAAAGGGTGCAGAGTGGGTTCAGAGCAGAAGAGTCGTACTTATGCGCCCCAAATGTTATGTAACAAGGCAGGAGTACTAACAGAGCTTCAACAGGACTTCATTTTAAAGAGTGGAAACCACTTTGCAAGCTGCTGCTGCCTCTGTAACTCTCCTGTGCACTCAACTCCTCCCCCTCCTTCCTGTTTCCTGCCTGAATCCCATGGCAGTGCTCAGTTCTAATAATCACAAGCAACATCTAAACACCACAGGGGTAGAAGATCCCAGAAGAGAAGGGCCTGGGGATCTGGGGTGAGTATGAGATGGGGAGCCACAGCCAAGAGGGCAGGAAGGGGTGAAGGCTCGCCCAGGGAGAGGGCTGCACGCGGTGTGGGGAAGGGCCTGAGTAGGGTGGCTGAGGGTGCATGGTGGGGGTGAGATCCCAGCAGAGGGGGCTGGGGCGGCGTGGAGGGCTGGGAGGGTCACTCACAGCCCGACGTGGAAGCTAGACGGTTCTGCGGGTGGAAGGTCAGTGGTGGCCTGTGGGATTCTGGCACAGGCGAGACCTTTGCCGTAGTCTCGGGCAGGCGTGACTCAGCTGGCGGGCTGTGAGCCCAGGTGCCGGTCGCCAGCTGGGCTGAGGCGTTCTGGGCTGCAATAGGCTGGGCAAGCCCCGTCCACGTGACTTGGGAGGCCAGAAAAAGCAGCGCCCAGGGCCGTGCAGTCTGATCACTGGCTTCCCGACCAGCAGCGTCCCTGGCAGCCCCGCCGGCCGAGATCTGGATCTCTGGCTCCTCTGTCAGCCCTGAGACATGGGAGAGAGAATCCTTTCGGGGACATAGGGCCTTTCCTGTCTGGGAGCTGCAGCTCCGATCGGCTCAGAGACTGAGAGACTGGCATGGCTCATGGGGCTGATAAGCGGTGTCTAATATGGGGAAAAGTAACAACTCTCTGTGTGCAGTAACATCAAATCTCTTTGGCAGCTCACCAAATCGCCTTCCTGTAAGGGATTAATCGAAGCTCAGATAACTAGTTGGCACCTGACCAGAAGGACCAATGAGGAAGAAAAGAAACTTTCAAATCTGAAATTTGGGAGGGGAGGATTTGTTTGTTGCTTTCTTTATTGTTCTCTCTCTAGACAGAGGAGAGACTGAGCAAGATTACAACAGCTCCTGCAAATATTCCTGGAAGAACAGATCTAAAACCACAGACATTGGGAAGTAGGCAAGAGGAGAGGCGCTGGGATTATGTGTGTTTGGCATGAATTTTCCTATGCTACAGATGTAGTTTTAATTCTGTTTTTGTAACTGTGAAGCTGAGCCAGACAGGAATCCTCTGTGTTTGAAATCTTTTATTTACCCTGTGAAGTTACCTTCCAAACTGATTTTTGCAGGTGTGATTCTTTTTATATATAAGTTCTTCTTTAAGAACCTGATTGATTGTCAGTGTCCTGAAGGGTCTGTGCTCACATTGCTAACCAATTGGTTGGTACACTATTCTCAAGCTTCCACAAGAATGAGGGTGAAGGGGCTTGGGGGGATATTTTGGGGGGGGGACAGGGATTCCAAGTGACCCGTCCCTGGATTTTTCTACAAATCACTTGGTGGTGGCAGCAATAGCGTCCAAGGCGAAGGGAAGGAATTTGTGCCTTGGGGAAGGTTTAACCGAAGCTGGTAGAATATAAGCTGAAGGGGTCTTTCAGGCAGATCCCCACATCTGTACCCCAGAGTTCAGAGTGGGGGGGAACCCTCACAAGCGGTGACTGCGGCTGCTCTTACCTGGAACAGAGATCGTGAGTGCAGGGTCAGCGCCATCGAAATTGGAGCGGTAAGTGTGTTCTAACAGGCCTTTCTCGACGTAAAAGAAATATCTCCCCGCATCCGTCCGTCGGGCATCACTGATTTGCAGGGAGCAGTCGCCGTGCGCTGGATCCCCCGACAGCCAGAACCGGCCCTGGGTCTCCTGCGACATGACAAGGCTGGAGACACTGCTGGCCACGGGATGATCCTGGCCCACAGTAGCGGGCTCCTTGTACCAGGCTCCGTAGAGCTGGGCCGAGGGATTGTCGGTGTCGTACGAGGCTGGGTACGTGAAGGTGCAGGGAACGAGAACGCAGAGACCCTCCTGCACCGACACCAACTGTGGCACCGTCAGGGTAAATCCGGGCAGCTGGGACAGGGACCCTGCAGGGGACGGGAGGGATCGAAGTGTGGCCCAGAGAGAGCAGAGCCCCCGAGCTCCCCAGACAGGGCCGGCACCAGGGACACTCGGGAGGAGGACTTGGCCGACGCGACGCTCGGGGGCGGGGACTTGGGCGACGTGACGCTCGGGGCGGGACTTGGGCGACGTGACGCTCGGGGGCGAGGACTTGGGCGACGTGACGCACGGGGGGGCGGGGACTTGGGCGACGCGACGCACGGGGGGCGGGGCGTTGGTCGACGCGCACCTCGGGAGGGCGGGGACTTGGGCGACGCGAACCTCGGGGGGAGGGGCTTGTGTGACACTCGGGGGCGGGACCTTGGGTGGTGTGACGCTTGGAGGGGGGTGGCGCTCCTTGTTTTTCAGCCGGCTCCAAAAAATGGGACCCGTAGAGAGCAGAGCCCCCCCCTGAGCTCCCCACAGACAGGGCCGGCTCCAGGGACACTACTAGAGAGCAGAGACCAACCCTGAGATGCAGCCCCCAGCTCTGCCGGTGCCCCTCACTCCCGACCTGCAGCCCCATGTGAGCCCAGCCCTGGGTCCCTGACCAAATCTCACTCCATTTAGTTTCCATCCCTCCCCACATCAACCCCCTGCCCCCACTCCCTGTCACTCAGCGCCCCCTAGCACCGCACGGGGGCACTGCGCTCCCCTCCCCCTCTGGCCAGTCTCCCTTCCAAGTCCTGGGACAGACCTGGCCCCGCTTAGCGCAGGTTCTGCCCTTCCCCCTGCCCTGAGGCTGCAGGTGCTGCTTACTTACCCCTCCAGAGCAGGGTGAGGATCAGGACCCTCAGCGTGGCAGGACCCCCTGCTCTACAGGGGGGGCCCTGAGGCGGGAGCTTCCTTTCCCCAGCATCACGGTGTGGCAGCAGGGCTCTGCCCATGGCTGGGGCGTTGGGCTGGGACAGACTTAGAGAGAGAAGGGGGGTGGGAAGTGTGAGAGCAGAGGCTGTTTGGGGTCACAGATCTGCCTGGGGGACCATCAGTGCTGCTGGGCCCTGCAGGGGGCTGATCTGGGGCTGCTGGCAGTGCAGTGACCTCCCACCCACACAGAAAACCCTAAATCACCAGACGGTCCTGAGAGATTGTGGGCTAAAAAATCCTTAAATTGGGGGGAAAAAAAACCCTGATATTTTCCTCTAAGAATCATGAGAGCAGCCAGAAAAGCCTGATCTGGTGACAGAAGATGGTCAGAAGACAGTACTGCTCAGTGCCTGCTTTGCTTCAGTGTAAACAACATGTGAGCAGGCAACAAAGGGGAAGGGCGGCAGATTGGGATCAGTAAAGAACACGTCACAGATGTTCCGGCCAATTTGAATGAATTCAGATCAGTGGGGCAGGAAGCTGTTCAACCCAGGGGGCTGAAAGAATTAGTTGAAGAAATCTTGGAGCCACTGGCTATAATATTTGGAAACTCATGGATGCCAGGAGAGATCCCAGAAGACGGGGGAAGGGCTAACAGAGTGGCCATCTTTAAAAGGGGGAAAAGGAGTAGCCGGGGAGCTATAGACCAGTCAGCCTGACCTCGACACCTGGAAAGCCACTATAGCAATGTATAAAACCTTCAGTTTGTGAGGCCGAAGGGCTGATCACCAGCATGGATTTACCAAGAACAAATCCTGCCAAACCAGCTTGGTTTCCTTCTTTGACAAGGTAACTGGTTGGGAGCTGGGAGGAAGCTGTGGACATAACATACCTGGACTTCAGCAAGGCTTTTGACACAGTCCCACATGACATTCTCATAAGGAAGCTGGAGAAGACATCTGACGGAACTCAAATGTGAAATTGCAGAACTACTAACTCTCATTTAAATCAGCTTCTGTACCAGATAACTGGAGGAGAGCTAATGTGACACCACTTTTTAAAAAAGGCTCCAGGGGTGATCCCAGCAGTTGAAGGCCAATAAGCCTAACTTCAGTGATGGGCAAACTGGTTGAAATGATAGTAAAGTGAAAGTATAGCAAAGAGCAGAATGATCAGAGGCAGAGATTTGTTGGGGAAGACTCAATATGGTTTTTGTAAAGGGAAATCATGGGTCGCCAAACTACTAGTATTTTTGACGGAATCAACAGCATGTGGACAAGGGTGACCCAGTCCATGTACTTAGATTTTCAGAAAGCCTTGGACAAGGTTCCTCCCAAAAGGCTCTTAAGCAAAGTGAGCTTTCATAGGATAAGTGGGAAGATCCTCTCCTGGATCAGTGATTGGTTAAAAGATAGCAAACAAAGGACAGGAATAAATGGCTAATTTTCACAGTGGAGAGAGGTGAATAGTGGTGTCCCCAGGGGTCTGTACTGGTAGCAGTGCTGTTCAACATGTTCATAACTGATCTGGAAAAAGGGGTAACCAGTGAGGTGGAACAATTTGCAGATGATACAAAACTTCTCAAGATAGTTAAGTTCAAAGATGACCGCAAAGAGCTACAAGGGGATGTCACATAACTGGGTGACTGGGTAACAAAATGGCAGATGAAATTCAATGTTAATAAATGCAAAGTTATGCACATTGGAAAACATAATCCGAACTATACATATAAAGTGGTGGGGTATAAATTAGCAGTTACCACTCAAGGAAGAGATCAGAGAGTCACTATGGATAGTTCTCTGACAACACCCACTCAATGTGCAGCGGCCATCAAAAGAATTTGTTGGGCATCATTAAGAAAGGGATAGATAATAAGACCGAAAATATCATATTGCCTCGATATAAATACATGGTAACAATCAAATCTTGAATACTGTATTCAGTTCTGGAGGCCCCATCTCAAATTGGAATTAGAAAAGATTCAGAAAAGGGCAATAAAAATGATGATGGGTGTGAAACAGCTTTCACAGAAGGAGAGATTAATAAAACTGGGGCTGTTCAGCTTGGAAAAGAGACGACTAAGGGGGGGCTATGATAGATGTCTGTAAAATCCTGACTAGTGTGGAGACAGTAAATACGGTGGTATGATTTACTCCTTTCCATAACACAAGAACTAGAAGTCCCCAAATGAAATGAATAGGCAGCAGGTTTAAAAGAAATGTAAGAACGTATTTCTTCACACAACGCACAGTGAACTCTGCAGTCAGGGTGGGGCTCTAATGCTGCACTCTCTGCCCCACAGCTGCATTCTCCCCTCCCCCGCTCAACCCTGCTCCTTCTGCAGCTGGGACTCTCCTCCTTGTCAGTGTTACGGACCCTCCATCCTCTTCCTTCTTGTGAGAATGGTGGGGCCCACTCCCTCCATCCCCTCCTCAAATGTGAATTGGGCCACTCACACCTTCCCCCCGTCTTTACCTGTTAAAATGGTACAGGCCTCTCACTCCTGCCTCCCCCTCCCCCAACCACTGCAGTGAGCTGGGCGGGTCTCAGCTTGGATCCCACATGGCCCATGCACCATCCCCTGCCCGAGCAGGGTGGGACGGGCCCCGCTGCCCAGGGCTGGAGGGGAAGGGACCAGCCCTGAGAGATCCAGACTCCATCCGCATCCCTGGGGGGCTGCCCTGCCCCTGTAGAGTATCTGGGAGCCCCAGGGGGTCTGTGCCCCACACACACACCCACGCTTTGCCCCCCATGGAGTTGGGTCAGCACAATGGAGTGAGCGCAGTGGGACTATGGGTGAGAAGTTTGCACGTATGTGCTCAGCCTGGGGTATCTATAACTGCCCCCTCTGCAATACCTGCCCTCCCTGCCCCCCAAATCCACCCATGTGGGGAAGGGGAACCCCTGGCAGTTCCATTTCCCACCATCCCTCTGCTGCCCTCAGGTGCTCTCGGGAAGGAGGCTGAGGGATGGGAGCTGGGGAACCCCCTGCTGTACGTGGCCCCCTGAGCCGACGCCTCCAGTCTGGTCCCCATGGTGTGGGAGCCCTGGGGCGGGACCCTGCTCGGGCTGGAGGAGCCACGGCAGAGCTCGGGCTGGAGGGGCCACATTTCCACTCACCCCTAGACCGGCAGAGGGGGGCTCAGCACCTGGCTCTCCGACCCTGCAGCCCGGGTTCCCCAGGGTTTGTGACTCGGAGCCTGGGGAAGCAGCATGCGCAGGAACCTGAAAGCAGAAGTGGGCGCTGGCAGGGGCTGTTGGGGGGAGATGCTTTCTCAGAACCCCCAGAATCAGCATCTGCCAACTTCCCCTCCCTCTGGCTGGCACTGCCTGCGGCTTCCCTGCAACAGGGGCAGGCTGCATATTGCTTGTGGGGCTGGAAATAAAACCCAGGAGTCCTGACTCCCCACCCCCATCCCCCACTCTAACCCACAAGACCCCACTCTCCTCCGAGAGCTGTGACAGAACTCAGGAGTTGTGATTCTCTGCCTCCACCCCCCCCCCCCACTGTAACCCAATAGACCCTGCTCCCCTCCCAGAGCCAGGGACAGAACCCCAGAGTCCTGCCTCCCTGCCTCCCCTACTTTAACCTGCCAGACCCCCCTCACCTCCAAGAGCCAGGGACAGAACCCAGCAGTGGGGGGGGGGGAGCGCCCAACCCCTTCATCCGCTCTAGCGCTTTGTTTCTGCTGTCTCCAGTTACAAGACAATATTTTAACACTAGCAGTTTGCACCTCTTATCATATTGTACAGGCTGCAGATCCTAATCACTTACCCGGAGCTGAGACGCGTTCGCCTCTGGGGTGGGGCAGCTGCAAAGAGCTCACTGGCGCCGCTCAGAGAATTCTTCCTAAATCCTAAAATACTGAATTAACTTTAGGAAAAAGAAAGAAATATGCACATATCCATGCTGAAATCACTGTCAGTCATTTATTTAGGGAGTTTTGCTGACTCAATAATAAAATAATGTTCAGTTCTCTATATTCTTTCCTGGACCTGTACAGAATAGAAACACAAATAAGGGGCTTTGAACATTCCTGTTTTTTGTTGTTGTTACTATTTTTTCCCATGGATGTTCCAGCCCGGGAGCACCTGCAGAGTCGGCCCCTGAGCTTTTTCCAGCCTCCCAGCTAGCTCCTAAGTCTGCTGGGAAAAGGGACAAACGTACACGTATCCCTTTTCCCAGCAGACTGACTTAGCCCGGAAGTGCAGGGGACAAATTAAGCCCCGGATAGGGAGGTGGGTAGGGAGGCAGTGGGGGCCAGGGGTTATAGGGGAACTGGATGGGGAGCTTGGAGAGGCAGTGGGAGCCGTGGGTTATTGGGGGGTGAGCCCGGGGCCAGAATCTACTGCTACATGGTGAGGGTCCAGGGCCAGAGCCCACCACTGAGTGGCCAGGAGAAATAGCCCAAAGCCCACAGGACAGGGCCCAGGGACGGACTATGGGGCCCAGAGTTAGAGCCCAAAACCCCACAGCTGGAGCCCACCACCCCAGGGCTGAAGACCGACCCCACCACCCCCGGGAAGGTGGGGAACTCACCGGCCCCCTGCTCCTCCAGTGTTTCTGTCTCCAGATGGGGCAGGGCCAACCCCCTGCTTGTGGGCCTGGGAGAGGGGTCTCTGCTTTGCCCCACCCACCCAATCACCACCCAGGAGGCTTTGGCCACAGGAAAAGCCACATTTGAGAAACACGTCCCTAGAACGTCTTGCACAACCTGGCTCCAGTGGCTGGAGATCTTGGTGCCATCGACGCAAGGAGAGAGATTGTCCCAGACACAGGCAGCTTCTGACCCCACCACGGGGGTGGGCTGTGGGGAGGGTGAATAGGACATGGGTATTTCCCCTCTAGGGTTTCTTGGCAGGGGAAACGTCAGCAGATCGGAACTGGTCCATTGAGCGCAGATGTTTGTTTTCTGTCTCTCAGTTCCTCAAGCGACTCCCAGGTCCCTGGTCACTGAGGATTCCCTAGTGATGAGAGCTGGGTCAGCGGGTCTCAGGAAAGGCAGCTAGATTCCAGTGGCTGCTGACTCCAGGCTTTGATTTAAGAGCTGAGATGCAGCTGAATCTGGCTTGGGGCTCAGGGACTGTTTATACAGGGATCCCTCGCCCGGTGCTGAGCTGCATAAGTGTCTGGGAAAAACCTATAACTAAAGGAAATGCAGCACCCCCTAAATGGATGCATTGAGGCCAGCCCTGGTGGCTAGGCCCTCCCAAATATCCCACTCTGGCCTGGTCTCCCAGCCAGATCCCAGTGGCACATCAACTCTGTGCCCCTGCGTTTGGGCATCAGTGGCTGTGCTGGGAGGCTCATTGCTTAGTGGATCTTGTAAAACAGGAAGTTTTCAGTCAGTGAGTTTGCTCCACCTCCGCCCGATCGGCCCAAGAGAGCAGTGATTGAAGGGGGGAGGGGATCATTTTCTGCCAAAAGGCAATGAGCTGCTGCTGTGTAGCAATGCAGTCCCATGTCTGCCAGCACCCAGGAGATGTACGGTGATGGTGAGCTGTGCGGGCTCCATGCTTCCCGTGGTATGGCGTCTGTACAGGTAACCCAGGAAAAAAGGCGCTAATCGATTGTATGCTGTTGCTTTCATGGAGGGAGGGAAGGAGAGGGGGGCCTGACAACATTTACCCAGAACCACTCGCGACACTGTTTTTGCCCCATCAGGCATTGGGATCTGAACCCAGAATCCCAATGGGCAGCAGTGACTGTGGGAACTGCGGGATAGCTACTCACAGCTACCCCCAGTGCACTGCTCCGGAAGTCGATGCGAGCCTCGGTATGCTGGACGCAGTCCGCTGACATAATGCACTTAGAGCATTTTGTGTGGGGACACACACAGTCGGCTGTATAAAAACTATTTTTAAAAAACTGACTTCTATAAATTCAACCTCATTTCGTAGTGTAGACATACCATAAAAGTGCAGAGAATCCTCCAGCAAGTGCCCCACGCTGCAGAGGAAGGCGAAAAACCTCCAGGGCCTCTGCCAATCTGCCCTGGAGGAAAATTCCTTCCCAACCCCAAATATGGTGATAAGTTAAACCCTGAGCATGTGGGCAAGATTCACCAGCCAGCACCCAGAAAAGCATTCTCTGTAGTAACTCAGATCCCACCCCATCTAACATCCCATCCCAGACCACTGGGCATACTTACCACTAATAGTCAAAGATCAATTAAGTGCCAAAATTAGGCTATCCCATCATACCATCCCCTCCATAAACTTATCAAGCTTAGTCTTGAAGCCAGATATGTCTTTTGCCCCACTGCTACCCTTGGAAGGCTGTTCCAGAACTTCACACCTTTGATGGTTAGAAATCTTCATCTAATTTCAAGTCTACACTTCCTGATGGCCAGCGGATATCCATTTGGTCTTGTGTCCACATTGGGCCACATTAAATAATTCCTCTCCTCCCTGGTATTTATCCTCTGACATATTTATAGAGAGCAATCGTATCTCTCCTCAGCCTTCTTTTGGTTAGGCTAAACAAACCAAGCTCTTTGAGTCTCCTTTCATAAGACAGGTTTTCCATTCCTCGGGTCATCCTACAAGCCCTTCTCTGTACCTTTTCCAGTTTGAATTCATCCTTCTTAAACATGGGAGACCAGAACTGCACACAGTATTCCAGATGAGGTCTCACCAGTGCCTTGTATAATGGTACTAACACTTATCAGTACTGTAAATACCTCGCCTGATGCATCCCAAGACCACATTGGCTTTTTCACAGCCATATCACATTGGCAGCTCATAATCATCTTATGATCAACCAATACTGCGAGATCCTTCTCCTCCTCTGGTAATTCCAACTCATGAGTCCCATCTTATAACAAAATTCTTGTTATTAATCCCTAAATGCATGTCCTTGTACTTTTCACTATTAAATTTCATCCTATTACTATTACTCCAGTTTACAAGGTCCTCCGGATCTTCCTGTATGATATCCTGGTCCTTCTCTGTGTTAGCAATACCTCCCATCTTTGTGTCATCCGCAAACTTTATTAGCACATTCCCACTTTTTGTGCCAAGGTCAGTAAGAAAAAGATTAAATAAGATTGGTCTCAAAACCAGTCCCTGAGGAACTCCACTAATAACCTCCCTTCAGACTGACAGTTCACCTTTCAGTATGACCCGTTGTAGTCTCCCCTTTAACCAGTTCCTTAGCCACCTTTCAATTTCATATTGATCCAATTTAACTAATAATAATGCCATTTGTTATTGGAACTCATTTGCAAAACTTTTCTTAACATTACATGAATATATTGTCTCATACTATAGAATTAGAATTTATAATCCCCATTCCATGATGAGATATTTTGGGGCTATAATGTATTTTAATTAAAATGATTTTTAGATAAAATGCTTTTTGAGAAAATAAACCTATAAAAAATCCAATTAAAATAAAAAAATCCATTTTTTTATTTTTTTTAAAATATCATTGATTTTTATCCACCCTGTTTTGTATTTTAAGCAAATACATAGGTGTGAGTGAGAAAGTTGGTAACGTTAAGTTTTGTAAAAAGTTTTCCCCCTTAATCAGGCATGTGCAGCTCTCCTGACAACAGCTAACTGTTAGCGAGAATGAGTCCTGTGAGTCCGTGACAGCTGGCTGCTGCCCAGACACAGCAAGAGACAGGCCTTGCCCCAGCTGGGATCAGGGCTGTCAGGGTTCCCTCCCCACTCTGATCTCTGGGGTACAGATGTGGGGACCTGCATGAAAGACCCCTAAGCTTATTTCTACCAGTTTGGGTTAAAAATTTCCCCAAGGCACAAATCCTTCCTTGTCCTTGGACGGTATTGCTGCCACCACCAAGTGAGTTAGACAAAGATTCAGGAAAAGGACCACTTGGAGTTCCTGTTCCCCCAAAATATCCCCCCAAACCCCTTCACCCCCTTTCCTGGGAAGGCTTGAGAATAATATACCAACCAAATAGGTGAACAAGGTGAGCACAGACCAGATCCTTGGGTTTTAGGACACTAAAAACCAATCAGGTTCTTAAAAGCAGAACTTTATTATAAAGAAAAAAGTAAAAAACACCTCTGTCAAATCAGGATGGAAGGTAATTTTACAGGGTAATAAGATTGAAAACACAGAGGATTCCCCTCTAGGCAAAACTGCAAAGTTACAAAAAACAGGAATAAACCTCCCTCTTAGCATAGGGAAAATTCACAAGCTAAAACAAAAGATAATCTAATATGTTTCCTTGCCTTTACTTACAATTTTTGTAACCTTAGATGATTATTTCAGGTAAGGGTTTAGGAAAGGTTTTTTCCTGCCCTGGTCCCTCTGCATCCCGAGGGAACACACAGACAAAGAAGTATCAGAGAGGGAGCCGTGTTAGTCTGGATTTGTAAAAGCAGCAAAGAGTCCTGTGGCACCTTATAAACTAACAGACGTATTGGAGCATAAGCTTTAGTGGGTGAATACCCACTTGGTCGCATGCATCCGACAAAGTGGGTATTCACCCACGAAAGCTCATGCTCCAAAATGTCTGTTAGTTTATAAGGTGCCACATGACTCTTTGCTGCTTTTACACACATACAAAAGCTCCTCCCCTCCCGCCCCCCTGATTTGAAAGTATCTTCCTTCCCCATTGGTCCTTCTGGTCAGGTGCCAACCAGGTTATTTGAGCTTCTTAACCCTTTAGAGGTAAAGAAGGGATTTTATCCTCCCGTTAGCTGTATGTTTATGACAAGGGCCCTATTGCGCCAGGTGCTGCTCATACGCAGCAAGGGACAGGCCCTGCCCCAGCTGGAATTGGGGCCATGTTATAACTGGCCCTGCCCAGAAACCAGCTGCAATCGGGGCCTTCCAGGGGAAAGCCAGATGTGAAAACTGATTCTTTACTGGACACAAATAAGTCATAGTTGTTAGTGGCCCTTTGTTAAAAAAGTAGCTGTGACAAAAACGACACATGAAAATCTATTTCAAGGAACAGCTTGTAAACAGGGAATTTTACAATCAGATGCTTTTGGCTTTGGAGTGAACAAGTTACCATTATTATCCCAATTTTGGGGGGTAAGGAAACTGAGACTAGACAGATGCAGCAACTGGACCAACCTCTCCCTACAGCATTTTTTAGCGAAACAGAGGTTAGAACCCAGAGTACCTGGCCAGCAGCTTAGACACAAGCCCATCCCTCCACTCCCGCCAGCTGCTACCCTTGAGGATGACCATCCTGTCCACCTGTGAAACGAGTGGGTGAGGGCTCAGGCAGGGTAGAAGAGAGACTCTCTGTGGCTGAGGGATGAGAGGCTCTTTCCCCCGGGGGCAGTGAGGTTTGGGAGGGGGCAGGCTTTGAGACCTGGCTGCAGAGGACTCTGGGATACCTCCATTCAATGCAGCGCTCCAGCATTTCCAAGGCTTTGTTGACTCCACCCTGAGTCCAGGCCAGAGCAGGGATTTGCACCCAGGTTTCCCACGTTGCAGGCCCAGCCCTGGGCTGACCTTCCCCTTCCCTCCACACTGTGATCCCCCCTGCACTGGATGGGCCAGAGATTCCCAGCCTGGGCCAATGGTGCGAGGAAGCTATTTGCGCCGGACCTCGGAATATTCTGTGGCGGGGGCTTCTGCAGGCTCCCCCCCTTTGCGCTGCCGCTTGGAGAACTCGACGGAGGCGTAATGCAGCTCTTCCGCCTCCCCGGGGCCTAGCGGGCCCTGTGCTGCTGCAGGCCTGTCCTGGACGCCTTTGGTCCGGTGGGCGGCTGGAGTCTTGTGATGCTGAGTGAGAAGCAAGGCAGAGACACCAGGCAGAGAGTTGAATCCACCCTGCTGAGCTGATTGCATGGGCTGTCCCAGGCTTTGTTTCCCCCACCCTCGGTGCAAATGCATTTCCTGCATCGGGCGTGCACTAGCAAGAGGCGTGGGATTGGGTGTGTTTCACACTCTGCACGCATGAGCCAATCCCATGCCAGCACCAGCTCGGTTAATGCATTCACTGCCTCAGCTGCACAGGGCACACATTAGCAACATGCGTGTGGGTATGTTAATTTCATGCACTATTAATGCAGGATTTCATCTCCTGCATCTCATTGCAGAACAGGTTCAGGAAAGGTATTTTCTGCATTTCATGCACCGAGCACTTGGGCAGCACTGGTTACATTAATGCATTCTCTGCATTGCCTGCACTGGCCATACATTAGCAATATGCAAGGGTTGTGTACATTGTATGCACAGTGCATGCATGATTAGATCCCATGCATGTTGTGGTTCCACAGACGATGCTGATGTGTTTGTTGCATTTTCTGCAGGGTGCATATATTTGCAACAGACAAGGTGCACCCTGCATGCATTGTCGAGCATATGCACCTAATACCATAGCAGGCAGCTGCAGAAATGCATTTCTTGCCCAGCTGGTGCATTCGGGAGATGCCCAGGCATTGGCAGCATTCCAGCCCCAATCTAGTCCCGTGCACTTTGTGAATGCATATGAATGCATTCGCTGCATGTCCTCCTCTCTGAGCGAGACCCGAGGGATGAGGTGCATTTTCTGCATGCAGGAGCCAATCCCACGCAGTTCAGCGACCGCAGGCTGGTGGCAGGGGTGCATTTCTTGCACTGGGCACACGTGGAGGGTCAGGTGCCCTGGTGAAAGCCTGACTTATATTCATGCATTGGTTATGGGGGTGGGAAGGAGAAGAAATGGAGGGAGCAGAGACGGGGTGGGGAGGGCAGGTGGGCTTGGTCCCCTGCTCCCCACAGGTACATACCATGGGGATGTGGGTGACGGTACTGTAGATCACGCTGGCCTCGTTGGCTGTGTGCTCCACCTGGCTCCCGTTATCCGTCTCCCCGGCCTCGGCGCTGGGGGGTGCTGGCTTCCAGCCCCGCAGTCTGAAGGGAAACGTATCAGGACAGATGCATGAGACTAGAGGGAGGGACATAGAATAGCCCCGTGGGGAGGGAGAAAGGGGTGACACCAGTGTAGGAGACTAGAGTGCAGGGGACTGGGATAGGTCAGGGGAGGGGAGATCTTATTGGGGACTGGGGGTGCTGGAATATCCCAGCGGAGATGTCAGGGAAACTCAGTGGAATCTAGGAGGGGCAGTTGGGGGTCAGTGCGGGAGGCCTCAGACTTACTTGATCACATAGAGCCCAAGAAGGAATAAGCCAATGAGGACCCCCAACCCACAGGTGACCCCGATGATCATCCAATTGTCAGGCTTCTTTGAACCTGCAAAAACACAGAGCATGGGGAACGGCTGGAAGAGAACCCAGGAGTCCTATTTCCCAGACACCCCACTCTCATCTCAGATCTGGGGATAGAATCTAGAAGTCCTGGATCCCAGCCCCCGCCCCCAACTCCCCTCCCTGAGCTGGGGGCAGAATCCAGGAGACAAAGGTCTCACCTCTCTGCAGGGGGCTGAGTTCAAAGGGAGAAAATCCAGAGCCCCCGTCCCCACTCTCAGTCCAGGTCAGGGCAGAATCACAGAATATCAGGGTTGGAAGGGACCTCAGGAGGTATCTAGTCCAACTCCCTGCTCAAAGCAGGACCAATCCCCAAGTAAATCATCCCAGCCAGGGCTTTCTCAAGCCAGACCTTAAAAACTTCTAAGGATGGAGATTCCACCACCTCCCTAGGGAACACATTCCAGTGCTTCGTCACCCTCTGAGTGAAAAAGGTTTTCCTAATATCCAACCAAAACCTCCCCCACTGCAACTTGAGGCCATTACTCCTTGTTCTGTCATCAGGTACCACTGAGAACAGTCTAAATCCATCCTCTTTGGAACCCCATTTCAGGTAGTTGAAAGCAGCTATCAAATCCCCCCTCATTCTTCTCTTCTGCAGATTAAACAATCCCAGTTCCCTCAGCCGCTCCTCCTAAGTCATGTGCTCCAGCCCCCGAATCATTTTTGTTGCCCTCCGCTGGACTTTCTCCAATTTTTCAACATCCTTTTTGTAGTGTGGGGCCCAAAACTGGACACAGTACTCCAAATGAGGCCTCACCAGTGCTGAATAGAGGGGAATGATCACATCCCTCGATCTGCTGGAAATGCCCCTACTTACACAGCCCAAAATGCCATTAGCCTTCTTGGCAACAAGGGCACACTGTTGACTCATATCCAGCTTCTCGTCCACTGTAACCCCTAGGTCCTTTTCTGCAGAACTGCTGACCAGCCATTCAGTCCCTAGTCTCTAGCAGTGAATGGGATTCTTCCGTCCTAAGTGCAGGACTCTGCACTTGTCCTTGTTGAACATCATCATATTTCTTTTGGCCCAAGCCTCTGATTTGTCTAGATCCCTCTGTATGCTCTCCCTACACTTCAGCATATCTACCACTCCTCCCAGTTTAGTGTCAGCTGCAAACTTGCTGAGGGTGCAGTCCACGCCATCCTCCAGACCACTAATGAAGATATTGAACAAAACTGGCCCCAGGACCGACCCTTTGCGCACTCCGCTTGATACCGGCTGCCAACTAGACATGGAGCCGTTGATCACTACCCGTGAGCCAGCTTTCTATCCACCTTATAATCCATTCATTCACCCCATACTTCTTTAATTTGCTGGTAAGAATAATGTGGGAGACAGTATCAAAAGCTTTGCTAAAGTCAAGGAATAACATGTCCACTGCTTTCCCCTCATCCACAGAGCCAGTTATCTCCTCATAGAAGGCAATTTGGTTAGTCAGGCATGACTTGACCTTGGTGAAGCCATGCTGACTGTTCCTGATCACTTTCCTCTCCTCTAAGTGCTTCAGAATTGATTCCTTGAGGACCTGCTCCATGATTTTTGCAGGAACTGAGGTGAAGCTGACTGGCCTGTAGTTCCACAGGTCCTCCTACTTCCCTTTTTTAAAGATGGGCACTAAATTAGTCTTTTTCCAGTCATCCAGGACATTCCCCGATCTCCATGAGTTTTCAAAGATAATGGCCAAGGGCTCTGCAATCACATCTGCCAACTCCTTTAGCACCCTCGGATGCAGCGCATGTGCCCCATGGACTTGTGCTCATCCAGCTTTTCTAAATAGTCCCGAACCACTTCTTTCTCCACAGAGGGCTGGTCACCTGCTCCCCATGCTGTGCTGCCCAGTGAAGTCATATGGGAGCTGCCCTTGTTCGTAAAGACAGAAGCTAAAAAAGCATTGAGTACATAAGCTTTTTCCAACTTCTCTATCACTAGGTTGCCTCCCTCATTCAGTAAGGGGCCCACACTTTCCTTGACTTTCTTTTTGTTGCTAACATACCGGAACACACCCTTCTTGTTACTCTTAACATCTCTTGGTAGCTTCAACTCCAAGTGTGATTTGGTCTTCCTGATTTCACTCCTGCAGCCTGAGCAATATTTTTATACTCCTCCCTAGTCTTTTGTCCAATCTTCAACTTCTTGTAACCTTCTTTTTTGTGTTTGAGATCAGCAAGGATTTCACTGTTAAGCCCATCTGGTCACCTGCCATATTTACTATTCTTTCTATACATCGGGATGGTTTGTTCCTTCAACCTCAATAAGGATTCTTTAAAATAAAGCCAGCTCTCCTGGACTCCTTTCCCCCTCATGTTATTCTCCCAGGGGATCCTGCCCATCAGTGCCCTGAGGGAATCAAAAGTCTGCTTTTCTGAAGTCCAGGGTCTGTATTCTGCTGCTCCCCTTTCTTCCTTGTGTCAGGATCCTGAACTCAACCATCTCATGGTCACTGCCTCCCAGGTTCCCAACCACTTTTGCTTTGCCTACTAATTCTTCCTGGTTTGTGAGCAGCAGGTCTAGGAGAGCTCTGCCCCTAGCTGGTTCCTCCAGCACTTGAACCAGGAAATTGTCCCCTACACTTTTCTGACAGTCTCATCCCCCTGGGCCCATGAGCTGAACTGCAGTGTACCCTGTGAGCCTTTACCAGCCAGGGGTTCCCTGTCCACCTGCCACTGGAGCTGAGGTGGGGGGTGGGAACGCAGGGAGCAGCTGCAGCTGATGCTGGGCCCCTGGCACTGGGAGGACGAGTTCAGCCGAGTCCTCTGCTGGGGGCTGTCTGGGGAGCGCAGGAGACACACTGACAATAGTCAGAGAGAGAAATCTAGTGGCAGGGAGTCCCGTGGGTTAACCCCACTCACACTCGACAAGCAGCTGGAACATCCCCTGGGCAGAGCTCTCATTGTTCCGGGCCCAGCACCCGTACAGCCCCCCGTCCTCGGCCGTCACGTTGGGCATCTCCAGCCGCAGCTGATTCTCCCCCACGGGGTGGGTACCATTGACGGCTCGGCCTCCCCTCACCCAGCCCAGTGCAGCGGGGGGGCTGCTGGCGACAGAGCAGAGGAACCGCAGGGAGTCGCCCTCCCGGGCCGAGAGCTGTGACCCGTTGGCTACCTCGGTGCCGGGATCTGGGAATAGAAATAAGACAGAGCCACTCGCAACCTGAGCCAGCCAGTCCCTGCCCAGGGACTGGATCAGGGCCGGTGCCCCATAGAGGGGAAAGTCCCCATGCCCCACTCCCCGCCCCCTAGCGATACCTTGGAATAGCTGGAGGCCTCTCCTGTTAGCTCTGGAGATGGTGATTTGCAGAGTCCTCAGTGGAGCTGAAATACCCACGGCAACATGTTTAATTGGAAAGCCCTCACTGACACCAGGGCCAGTGCAAGGATGTTTCCACTTTGTCCCCCTCCCCCCGCACCCCTGTCTTAAGGTGCCCCCATGGCAGCTCCCCCCATCCGCCCGCAGGCGCACCCCTGGTGGCAGCTCCCTACCCTCCACCCTGAGGAACCCCCCAACCCCAGCTCACCCCTGCTCCGTGCAAGAGCACCCCTAAGCTGATTGGCACCGCAAGCCTGGGAGGCGGGAGAAGTGAAGCAGCCACGGCGTGCGCGGGGAGGAGGCGGGGCAGGGGTGAGTTGTGGCGGGGAGTTCCCCTGCGTGCTGCCCCCCCATCCTTACTTGCTGCAGGCGGCCCTCCCCACACCCCTCTGCGCCAGCTCCCTCCACCTAAATGCCGGCGGCAACCGCAGCAGCCGAAGAAAATGGCGCCCCCCAAATCCCAGTGCCCTAGGCAACCGCCTAAGTCACCTAAATCATTGCACCGGCCCTGGGGCTGGCCATGGAGGAGTCGAGCAGGCAGGTTAGGCCCCCCAGAGATCCTCTGCCAAGGAACCAAGATTCAGCCACCTCTGGGGTGGGAAACGGAGGCTGTTTCCATGAGAAGCCCTTGCCCAGTGTAGAGACGTAGCAGCTCTGGGGTCGGAGCACAATCTTGTTGCTTCGCCATGGCAGCAGGTCTCTGTCTCAGAGACTGGTCCATGGCTGATCTCATCCCCACTGACCAGCACCCCCTTAATGGCACTCCATTGCCTGGACACAGAGGGAACAAGGACCGCTCCCCCACACACCCTGCCTACAGTCCTGTGGCATCCCTCGAGCTCTCCCCTCCAGGCACAGACCAGCCTGGGGCCTGGCCCTGAGCACGGGCAGAGCATGACTACGAGGCACTCGCTGATTCCCGGGGCTCGCAGCGCGGCCTCTCACCGGGGCGTCCGCTCCTGGTCAGGGTCCCAGTGATGTTGGGGGGCCCTGTCGTGTCTGTAACACAAACCAGACAGGAGGAATCAGGGGGGCTGGACAGCATCGGTGGCTATACAGGCCCCCCTCACCCAGCGTGGGGACGTAGCAGCTCTGGGGGGGGTGCACAATCTCGGTGCCTTTCCATGGCAGCAGGTCTCTGTCGCACCGATCGGTCCCTAACCCATCTCCTTCCTGCTGCCCAGCACCCCCTAGGGCCACCCTGCAGCCTGGAGACAGAGGGAACCGGGCCCGATCCTCCCACCTTCCCCTTATAGCCCTGAGTCTTCCTCGGGCTCTCCCCTCCGGGCATAGACTAGTCTGGCCATGGGTGACATATGAACAGCCAGCTCAGGGAGGCCGGCCCATGGCCCCGCCCCTTCTGCCCGAGGCCCCACCCCCACTGAAGCCCAGAACCCCCCCACTGGAGCCACTTCCCCCACCCTAGCCAGCCCTGGGCCACCAGAGTACCCCAGCTCCAGACCACTGGGCAGGAGGGAGGTGCAGCACTAGCCTCCTGGAGTCCCAGGCTGCAGGTTGCCCCCCTGTTCCCCTAGCCCCAGTTCCAGTGCTGCCATGGGGGAACAGCGTGGGCAGTGAGCAGGAGAGAACTTGGGGGCAGAGCATGGGCAGGGCCACGTAGGGCTGTTTGGGGCAGCTCAGCCTCCCCTGGCATGGGATACCCACACCCATGAGCCTGGCCCAGCTGACCCTGGCACCTGGCCCTGAACACGGGCAGAGCGGGACTAGGAGGCTCTCGCTGATTCCCGGGGCTCGCAGCGCGGCCTCTCACCGGGGCGTCCGCTCCTGGTCAGGGTCTCGGTGATGTTGGGGGCCCCGGTCGGGTCTGTAACACAAACAAGACAGGGGGGATCAGGGGGGCTGGACAGCACCGGGGCGGGGTCGCTAGTGATCACTGAGCCTGGTCATGGCCCCTAGCTTTGACCTCACTCCACCAACTTTGGTGTCATCAGCAAACTTGCTGAGGGTGCAGTTCATGCCATCCTCCAGATCATTAATGAAGATATTGAACAAAACCGGCCCCAGAACCGACCCCTGGGGCACTCCACTTCATACCGGCTGCCAGCTAGACATGGAGCCATTGATCGCTACATGTTGAGTCCGACGATCTAGCCAGCTTTCTGTCCACCTTATAGTCCATTCATCCAGCCCAGACTTCTTTAACTTGCTGGCAAGAATACTGTGGGAGACCGTACCAAAAGCTTTGCTAAAATCAAGGAACAACACATCCACTGCTTTCCCCTCTTCCACAGAGTCAGTTATCTCATCATGGAAGGCAATTAGGTTGGTCAGGCATGACTTGCCCTTGGTGAATCCATGCTGACTGTTCCTGATCACTTTCCTCTCCTCTAAGTGCTTCAAAATTGATTCCTTGAGGACCTGCTCCATGATTTTTCCAGGAACTGAGGTGAAGCTGACTGGCCTGTAGTTCCCCAGATCCTCCTTCTTCCCTTTTTTAAAGATGGGCATTACATGAGCCTTTTCCCAGACATCCGGGACCTCCCCCTTCGCCATGAGTTTTCAAAGATAATGGCCAATGGTCCTGCAATCACATCAGCCAACTCCTTTAGCACCCTCGTCCAGCTTATACAAGTATCAGAGGGGTAGCCATGTTAGTCTGGATCTGTAAAAGCAGCAAAGAATCCTGTGGTACCTTATAGACTAACAGACATTTAGCAGCTTGAGCTTTCGTGGGTGAATACCCACTTCGTCAGATGCAAGACTTTTTGTATTCACCCACGAAAGCTCATGGTGCAAAATGTCTGTTAGTCTATCAGGTGCCACAGGATTCTTTGCTGCTTTTGCAGCTTATACAAGGCACTGATGAGGCCTCATCTGGAATACTATGTGCAGTTCTGGTCTGCCATGTTTAAGAAGGGTGAATTCAAACTGCAACAGTTTCAGAGACGGGCTGCTAAGATGATCCAAGGAATGGAAAACCTTTCTTATGAAAGGAGAGTCAAAGAGCTTGGCTTGTTTAGCCTAACCAAAAGAAGGTTGAGGGGGGATATGATTGCTCTTTATAAATATATCAGAGGGATAAATATTAGGGAGGGAGAGGAATTATTTAAGCTTCGTACCAAAGTGGACACAAGAAAAAATGGATATAAACTGGACAATAGGCAGTTTAGACTTGAAATTAGATGTCTAATTAAATTTTCTTCCTAACATCCCGATGTGTAGGAAGAAAAGTAAATATGGCAAGCGACCAGCTTGGCTTAACAGTGAAATCCTTGCTCGTCTTAAACACAAAAAAACAGCTTAAAAGAAGTGAAAGACTGGACAAATAACCAGGGAGGAGTATAAAAGTATTACTCAGGCATGCAGGAGTGAAATTAGGAAGGCCAAATCACACTTGGAGTTGCAGCTAGCCGGAGATGTTAGGAGTAACAAGAAGGGTTTCTTCAGGTATGTTAGCAACAAGAAGAAAGTCAAGGAAAGTGTGGGCCCCTTGCTGAATGAAGGAGGGAACCTAGTGACAGAGGATGTGGAGAAAGCTAGTGTATTCAATGCTTTTTTTGCCTCTGTCTTCACAGACAAGGTCAGCTCCCAGACAGCTGCACTCTGCAGCACGGTATGGGGAGGAGGTCACCAGCTCTCTGTGGAGAAAGAAGTAGTTCGGGACTATTTAGAAAAGCTGGACGAGCACAAGTCCATGGGGCCGGATGCACTGCATCCGAGGGTGTTAAAGGAGTTGGCCGATGAGATTGCAGAGCCATTGGCCATTATCTTTGAAAAATCATGGTGATCGGGGGAGGTCCCGGATGACTGGAGAAAAGCTAATGTAGTGCCCATCTTTAAAAAAGGGAAGAAGGAAGATCCACGGAACTACAGGCCAGTCAGTCTCACCTCGGTCCCTGGAAAAATCATGGAACAGGTCCTCAAGGAATCAATCCTGAACCATTTAAAGGAGGGGAAAGTGATCAGGAACAGTCACCATGGATTCACCAAGGGCAAGTCATGCCTGACTAACCTAATTGCCTTCTATGATGAGATAACCGGCTCTGTGGATGAGGGGAAGGCAGTGGATGTGCTATTTCTGGACTTTAGCAAAGCTTTTGATACAGTCTCCCGTAGTATTCTTGCCAGCAAGTCAAAGAATTTTGGGCTGGATGAATGGACGGTAAGGTGGAAAGAAAACTAGCTAGATTGTCGGGCTCAACGGGTAGTGATCAATGGTTCCATGTCTAGTTGGCAGCCGGTATCAAGTGGAGTGCCCCAAGGGTCGGTTCTGGGACCGGTTTTGTTCAATATCTTCATTAACGATCTGGAGGATGGTGTGGACTGCACCCTTAGCAAGTTTGCAGATGACACTAAACTGGGAGGAGTGGTTGATACGCTGCAGGGTAGGGATAGGATACAGAGGGACCTAGACAAATTAGAGGATTGGGCCAAAAGAAATATGAGGAGGTTCAACAAGGACAAGTGCAGAGTCCTGCATTTAGGACGGAAGAATCCCATGCACTGCTATAGAATAGGGACCGAATGGCTGGGCAGCAGTTCGGGGACCTGGGGGCAGAGCATGGTCGGGGCCACGTAGGGCTGTTTGGGGACTGGAAAGGGACCTAGGGGTTACAGTGGACGAAAAGCTGAATATGAGTCAACAGTGTGCCCTTGTTGCCAAGAAGGCTAATGGCATTTTGGGTTGTATAAGTAGGGGCATTTCCAGCAGATCGAGGGATGTGATCATTCCCCTCTATTCAGCACTGGTGAGGCCTCATTTGGAGTACTGTGTCCAGTTTTGGGCCCCACACTACAAGAAGGATGTGGATAAATTGGAGAGAGTCCAGCGGAGGGCAACAAAAATGATTAGGGGGCTGGAGCACATGACTTACGAGGAGAGGCTGAGGGAACTGAGATTGTTTAGCCTGCAGAAGAGAAGAATGAGGGGGGATTTGATAGCTGCTTTCAACTACCTGAAAGGGGGTTCCAAAGAGGATGGATCTAGACTGTTCTCAGTGGTAGAAGATGACAGAACAAGGAGTAATGGTCTCAAGTTGCAGAGGGGGAGGTTTAGCTTGGACATTAGGAAAAACTTTTTCACTAGTAGGGTGGTGAAGCACTGGAATGGGTTCCCTAGGGAGGTGGTGGAATCTCCTTCCTTAGAGGTTTTTAAGGTCAGGCTTGACAAAGCCCTGGCTGGGATGATTTAGTTGGGTTTGGTCCTGCTTTGAGCAGGGGGTTGGACTAGATGACCTCCTGAGGTCCCTTCCAACCCTGAGATTCTATGATTCTATGATTCTATGAAGGTTTCTAACCATTAGAGGAGTGAAGTTCTGGAACAGCCTTCAAAGGGGAGTAGTGAGGGCAAAAGACATATCTGGCTTTAAGACTAAGTTTGATAAGTTTATGGAGGGGATGGTATGATGGGATAGCCTAATTTTGGCAATTGACTTTGATTATCAGCAGGTAAATATGCCCAGTGGTCTGTGATGGGATGTTAGATGGGATGGGATCTGAGTTACTACAGAGAATTCTTTCCTGGGTGCTGGCTGGTGAGTCTTGCCCACATGCTCAGGGTTTAGCTGATCGCAATATTTGGGGTTAGGAAGGAATTTTCCTCCAGGTTAGATTGGCAGAGGCCTTGGAGGTTTTTTGCCTTCCTCTGCAGCATGGGGCACGGGTCACTTGCTGGAGGATTCTTTGCAGCTTGAGGTCTTCAAACCACAATTTGACGAGTTCAATAACTCAGACATAGGTTAGGGGTTTGTTATAGAAGTGGATGCGTGAGATTCTGTGGCCTGCATTGTACAGGAGGTTAGACTAGATGATCATAATGGTCCCTTCTGACCTTAAAGTCAATGAGTCTATGAGCTTTTCTAAATAGTCCCGAACCACTTCGTTCTCCACAGAGGGCTGCTCACCTCCTCCCCATACTGTGCTGCTCAGTGCAGCTGTCTGGGAGCTCCCCTTGTTTGTGAAGACAGAGGCAAAGAAAGCATTGAGTACATTAGTTTTTTCCACATCCTCTGTCACTAGGTTGACTGCCTCATTCAGTAAGGGGCCCACACTTTGCTTGACTTTCTTCTTTCTTGCTAACATACCTGAATAAACCCTTCTTGTTACTCTTAACATCTCTTGCTAGCTGCAACTCCAAGTGTGATTTGGCCTTCCTGATTTCACTCCTGCACACCTGAGCAATAGTTTTATACTCCTCCCTGGTCATTTGTCCAATCTTCCACTTCTTGTAACATTCTTTTTTGTGTTTAAGATCTGGAAGGATTTCACTGTTAAGCCAAGCTGGTTGCCTGACATATTTACTATTCTTTCTACACATTGGGATGGTTTGTTCCTGCACCCTCAATAAGGATTCTTTAAAATACAGGCAGCTCTCCTGGACTCCTTTCCCCCCTCATGTTATTCTCCCAGGGGATCCTGCCCATCAGTTCCCTGAGGGAGTCAAAGTCTGCTTTTCTGAAGTACAGGGTCCATATTCTGCTGCTCTCCTTTCTTCCTTGTGTCATGAACCTCAACTCGACCATCTCACAGTCACTGCCTCCCAGGTTCTCATCCACTTTCGCTTCCCCTACTAATTCTTCTCTGTTTGTGAGCAGCAGGTCTAGAAGAGCTCTGCCCCTAGTTGGTTCCTCCAGCACTTGCACCAGGAAACTGTCCCCTACACTTTTCTGACCGTCTCGTCCCCTGGGGCACACGGGCTGACCTGTAGGGCCCCCCCATGAGCCATTCCCAGACAGGGGCTCCCTGTCCACCTGCCACTGGAGCCGGGGTGGGGGGTGGAAGCGCAGGGAGCAGCTGCAGCTGATGCTGGGCTCCTGGCGCTGGCAGGATGATTTCAGCCTGGTCCCCGGCCGGGGACTGTCTGGGAAGCGCAGGAGAACCAGTGACTATAGTCAGAGAGAGAAATCCAGTGGCAGGGAGTCCCGCGGGTTAACTCCACTCACACCTGGTGGCAGGAAGTCCTTTGGGCTAACCCCATTCTCACTCAATGCGCACCCATACAGCCCCCCATCCTCAGTCAACATGTTGGGCAGCTCCAGCCACAGCTGATGCACCCCTATGGGCCCAGCACCCCCAACGGCTCGATTCCCCCTCACCCAGCCCAGTGTGGCAGGGGCGCTGGTGGCGACAGAGCAGAGGAGCCGCAGGGAGTTGCCCTCCCGGGCCATGTGCTGTGAACCATTGTCCACCAGGGTGGGGGGATTTGGGAACAGGAATAACAAGAAGCCACTCGCACCCTGAGCCAGCGAGTCCCTGCCTGGGGGCTGCATTGGGGCCAGCGCCCCCTCGAGGGGAAAGGCCCCGTGCCCCACTCCCCGCCCCCTAGCGATACCTTGGAATAACTGGGGGTCGCTCCTGTTAGCTTGGGAGATTTGCAGAGTCCTCTCTAGAGCTGAAATACCCACGGCAACGTATTAGATTGGAGAGAGCCCCCCACTGACTCCCTGATCCACAGCCCAGCACCCATCACTGACCCCCCAACACCTCCTGCAGCCCAGCACCCCCCCTGGATCCCAGCCCACCCTGTTCCCTGCAGCCCAGCGCAGCCACTGAGGATCCTCTGTCTGCCATGGCACCCCCTAGAGCCTTACTCTGCACGTGCACATGCAGGGCCTGGCTGGCCAACCCGTAGGAATTTTGGCCCAGCACCGATACTCCCCAGCGTCCCCTCTGGTGAGATTCGGCAGCTCCAGGCGCCCGGCCCCTCCCTGGCTCGGGCTCAGGGATTCGTTCCCCTTGGCCCAGCTCAGGGTAGCCTCGGCTCTGCTCCCAGCCTCACAGCTCAGGCTCAGGGAGTCGCCCTCCTGGGTCTCCAGAGACACAACGTCGCCCTCAGCTCCCCACGCATCTGGCACTGGAAGAGACGAGCAGGCAGGTTAGGCCTCCCCAGAGATCCTCTGCCAAGGAACCGCGATTCAGCCACCTCTGGGGTGGGAAACGGGGGCTGTTTACATGAGGGGCCCTCGCCCAGTGTGGAAACGTAGCAGCTCTGGAGTCGGAGGCAAATATAGATGACTTTCAATGGCAGCCGGTCTCTGTCGGAGAAATGGGTCCCTGACCCATCTCATTCCCACTATCCCGAGCCCCCTTAATGCCACCCTGGAGTCTGGAGACAGAGAGAACAGGGCCTGCTCCACTCACCACCCTCCCCACAGTCCTGTGGCTTCCTCAGGCTCTCCCCTCTGGGCACGGACCAGCCTGGCCTGGCTAAGCCTGGGGCGTGGCCCTGAGTGTGGGCAGAGCATGACTAGGAGGCGCTCGCTGATTCCCGGGCCTCGCAGCGCGGCCTCTCACCGGGGCGTCCGTTCCTGGTCAGGGTCCCAGTGATGTTGGGGGGCCCAGGCGGGTCTGAAACACAAACCAGACAGGGGGGATCAGGGGGGCTGCACAGCACCGGGGGGGAGAGGTGTCGCTAGTGATCCCTGCGCCTAGACATGGCCCCTCGCTGTGAGCTCAGCTGGGGGACAAGAAAGTCCCTGAAGTGACACAAGGCCCATGGGTGGGGAAGGGAAGTGACAGACCCGACTGAGCCCCACCCAAAAGGCTCCTGATTTAACCCAGGGGCCGGGTTAGGGCCGCGCCGGGGAAACAGAACCATGGGAAACTGACACCTAAGGGACCAAAACTGGTTGGTCAAAATTGGGCCTAATTGGCAGAGTCACTAACGAGGGGCCGGGTTGCTTCAGTCTGGGTAGTTGAGTGAGTGTCACCAGTGCCACTGACTGCCGGGAGCCTGGGCATTCAGCGTCCTGCTCCCCAAGCGTCTCCTCCCCAGGGCGGGTCAGAGCCAGGGTCTAAATCACCCCACTCCCACCCCTACCCAGACCCAGCCACCACCAGGGACATCAGACACCCCTATCATGGGTCCTTTGCCTTCCCCCCTCGGTTCGTCTCTCCCCAGCCCTCTCCTTTTGCCCTCTGGCTTGGCCGGCCAGGCCTGGGTGTTTTGCAGCCTGGCACCGCCCAGAGGGGTGGCTAAAAGTAACACCCAGCACAGCCGGACGCTGATACCGGCTGGCCAGACCTGGTAGGGTCCTTCCCCACTTCCCTCAAAGCCCCGCGGCACCGAGGCTCAGAGCCTCGGTCCGCTGGGTTGGGCTCGCGGGGCTCGGGCTGCAGGGCTCTGATTGCAGCGCGGACGTTTCCTCCGAGGTCTGTGTAGACATTCGAGGTCGGGCTGGGGCCTGGGCTCAGACACGGGAGGGAGACTGGGGGGCGGGTTCCTTCTAAATCTTCCTCCGACTGACAGGAACAAGGGCCGTCCTTAAGTGAGTCCTGATTTGATCCTTCACCTCGCAAAGGCAGCTGCTGTTTTTCCCTCTGCTCTGGATCTGCAGCACGAGGGTCACAGGCCATTTAACGGGGGTTTGCCCTGGTGCAGGGTGGGCCAAGATCTCTGGGCACCGAGCCCAGAGCGTGTTTAGTGCAGGACAGTGACTGGGTGTCGTTAACCCTGTGCCCCATATAGAGCATCCACTGATCCCGGCAGAAAGGGGAAGGGGGAGGAGACGTGGTGGGACAGTCTGGGGGGATCTCAGGGCGAACTGGGGCGGCTGGTGTGCGGGGAAATCCCAACAAGTGGTGATTGGAATGGGGGGTGCAGATCACAGCACAGGAGGATTTGGGAGCAGGACAAGTCGGGGTAAAAAGGGGAGCCCACTGCCCCTACTTATACAGCCCAAAATGCCATTAGCCTTCTTGGCAACAAGGGCACACTGTTGACTGATATCCAGCTTCTCGTCCACTGTAACCCCTAGGTCCTTTTCTGCAGAACTGCTGCCCAGCCACTCGGTCCCTAGTCTGTAGGGGTGCATGGGATTCTTCTGTCCTAAGTGCCGCACTCTGCACTTCTCCTTGTTGAACCTCATCAGGTTTCTTTTGGCCCAAGCCTCTAATTTGTCTAGATCCCTCTGTATCCTATCCCTACCCTCCAGCGTATCAACCACTCCTCCAAGTTTGGTGTCATCAGCAAACTTGCTGAGGGTGCAGTCCACGCCATCCTCCAGCTCATTAATGAAGATATTGAACAAAACCGGCCCCAGGACCGACCCCTGGGGCACTCCACTTGATACTGGCTGCCAACTAGACATGGAGCCATTGATCGCTACCTGTTGAGTCCGACGATCTAGCCAGCTTTCTATCCACCTTATAATCCATTCATCCAGCCCATACTTCTTTAACTTGCTGGCAAGAATACTGTGGGAGACCGTATCAAAAGCTTTGCTAAAATCAAGGAATAACACATCCACTGCTTTCCCCTCATTCACAGAGCCAGTTATCTCGTCATAGAAGGCAAATAGGTTAATCAGGCATGACTTGCCCTTGGTGAATCCACGGTGACTGTTCTTGATCACTTTCCTCTCCTCTAAGTGCTTCAGAATTGATTCCTTGAGGACCTGCTCCATGATTTTTCAAGGAACTGAGGTGAAGCTGACTGGCCTGTAGTTCCCCCAAATACTCCTTCTTCCCTTTTTTAAAGATGGGCACTACATGAGCCTTTTTCCAGTCATCCAGGACCTCCCCTCTTTGCCATCAGTTTTCAAAGATAATGGCCAATGGCTCTGCAATCACATCAGCCAACTCCTTTAGCACCCTCGTCCAGCTTATACAAGGCACTGGTGAGAGCTCATCTGGAATACTGTGTACAGTTCTGGTCTCCCATGTTTAAGAACGGTGAATTCAAACTGGAACAGGTTCAGAGATGGGCTACTAGGATCATCCAAGGAATGGAAAACCTGTCTTATGAAAGGAGACTCAAAGAGCTTGGCTTGTTTAGCCAAACCAAAAGAAGGTTGAGGGGGGATATGATTGCTCTTTATAAATATATCAAAGGGATAAATATTAGGGAGGGAGAGGAATTACTTAAGCTTCGTACCAAAGTGGACACAAGAACAAATGGATATAAACTGGATACTATGCAGTTTAGACTTGAAATTAGATGAAGGTTTCTAACTATTAGAGGAGTGAAGTTCTGGAACAGCCCTCAAAGGGGAGTAGTGAGGGCAAAAGACATATCTGGCTTTAAGACTAAGCTTGATAAGTTTATGGAGGGGATGGTATGATGGGATAGCCTAATTTTGGCAATTAATTTGTCAGTTGACCTTTGAATATCAGCAGGTAAGTATGCCCAGTGGTCTGTGATGGGATGTTAGCTGGGGTGGGATCTGAGTTACTACAGAGAATTCTTTCCTGGGTGCTGGCTGGTGAGTCTTGCCCACATGCTCAGGGTTTAGCTGATCGCCATATTTGGGGTTGGGAAGGAATTTTCCTCCAGGGCAGATTGGCAGAGGCTTTGGAGGTTTTTCGCCTTCCTCTGCAGCATGGGGCACGGGTCACTTGCTGGAGGATTCTTTGCAGCTTGAGGTCTTCAAACCACAACTTGAGGACTTCAATAACTCAGACATAGGTTAGGGGTTTGTTATAGAAGTGGATGCGTGAGATTCTGTGGCCTGCATTGTACAGGAGGTTAGACTAGATGATCATAATGGTCCCTTCTGACCTTAAAGTCAATGAGTCTATGAGCTTTTCTAAATAGTCCCGAACCACTTCGTTCTCCACAGAGGGCTGCTCACCTCCTCCCCATACTGTGCTGCTCAGTGCAGCTGACTGGGAGCTCCCCTTGTTCGTGAAGACAGAGGCAAAAAAAGCATTGAGTACATTAGTTTTTTCCACATCCTCTGTCACTAGGTTGACTCCCTCATTCAGTAAGGGGCCCACACTTTGCTTGACTTTCTTCTTGTTGCTAACATACCTGAAGAAACCCTTCTTGTTAATCTTAACACCTCTTGCTAGCTGCAACTCCAAGTGTGATTTGGCCTTCCTGATTTCACTCCTGCACTCCTGAGCAATAGTTTTATACTCCTCCCTGGTTATTTCTCCAGTCTTCCACTTCTTGTAACCCTCTTTTTTGTGTTTAAGATCTGGAAGGATTTCACTGTTAAGCCAAGCTGGTCACCTGCCATATTTACTATTCTTTCTACACATTGGGATGGTTTGTTCCTGCACCCTCAATAAGGATTCTTTAAAATACAGGCAGCTCTCCTGGACTCCTTTCCCCCCTCATGTTATTCTCCCAGGGGATCCTGCCCATCAGTTCCCTGAGGGAGTCAAAGTCTGCTTTTCTGAAGTCCAGGGTCCGTATTCTGCTGCTCTCCTTTCTTCCTTGTGTCATGAACCTCAACTCGACCATCTCACAGTCACTGCCTCCCAGGTTCTCATCCACTTTCGCTTCCCCTACTAATTCTTCTCTGTTTGTGAGCAGCAGGTCTAGAAGAGCTCTGCCCCTAGTTGGTTCCTCCAGCACTTGCACCAGGAAATTGTCCCCTACACTTTTCTGACCGTCTCGTCCCCCGGGGCCCACGGGCTGACCTGCAGGGCCCCCCCATGAGCCGTTCCCAGACAGGGGCTCCCTGTCCACCTGCCACTGGAGCCGGGGTGGGGGGTGGAAGCGCAGGGAGCAGCTGCAGCTGATGCTGGGCCCCTGGCACTGGCAGGATGATTTCAGCCTGGTCCCCGGCTGGGGGCTGTCTGGGAAGCGCAGGAGAACCTGTGACAATAGTCAGAGAGAGAAATCCAGTGGCAGGGAGTCCCGCGGGTTAACTCCACTCACACCTGGTGGCAGGAAGTCCTGTGGGCTAACCCCATTCTCACTCAATGCGCACCTGGAACGTCCCCTTGGCAGAGCTCTCATTCTGGGCCCAGCACCCATACAGCCCCCCCATCCTCAGTCAACATGTTGGGCAGCTCCAGCCACAGCTGATGCACCCCTATGGGCCCGGCACCCCCAAAGGCTCGATTCCCCCTCACCCAGCCCAGTGTGGCAGGGGTGCTGCTGGCGATGGAGCAGAGGAACCGCAGGGAGTCGCCCTCCCGGGCCATGTGCTGTGAACCGTTGTCCACCAGGGTCGGGGGATCTGGGAACAGGAATAACAAGTAGCCACTCGCACCCTGAGGCAGCCAGTCCCTGCCCAGGGCCTGCACTGGGGCCAGCGCCCCCTCGAGGGGAAAGGCCCCGTGCCCCACTCCCCACCCCCTAGCGATACCTTGGAATAACTGGGGGTCGCGCCTGTTAGCTTGGGAGATTTGCAGAGTCCTCTCTAGAGCTGAAATACCCACAGCAACGTTTTAGATTGGATAGAGCCCCCCACTGACCCCCTGATCCACAGCCCAGCACCCATCACTGACCCCACACCTCCTGCAGCCCAGCACCCCCCCCCTGGATCTCAGCCCACCCTGTTCCCTGCAGCCCAGCGCACCCACTGAGGACCATCTGTCAGCCATGCCGCCCCCTAGAGCCTTACGCTGCACATGCACACGCAGGGCCCGGCTGGCCGACCCGTAGGAATTGTTGGCCCAGCACCGATACTCCCCAGCGTCCCCTGGGCTGAGATTCGAAAGCACCAGGCATCCGGTCCCTCCCTGGCTGGGGCTCAGGGACTCGTTCCCCTTGGCCCAGGTCAGGGTGGCCTCGGCTCTGCTCCCAGCCTCACAGCTCAGGCTCAGGGAGTCGCCCTCCTGGGTCTCCAGAGGCACGACGTCGCCCTCAGCTCCCCACGCATCTGGCACTGGAAGAGACGAGCGGACAGGTTATGACACCCCCAGAGATCCTCTGCCAAGGAACCAAGATTCAGCCACCTCTGGGGTGGGAAATGGGAGCTGTTTACATGAGGAGCCCTCGCCCAGTGTGGAACCGTAGCAGCTCTGGAGTCGGAGGCCAATCTTGGTGACTTTCAATGGCAGCCGGTCTCTGTTGGAGAAATCGGTCCCTGACCCATCTCATTCCCACTATCTCGAGCCCCCTTAATGCCACCCTGGTGTCTGGAGACAGAGGGAAAAGGGCCTGCTCCACTCACCACCCTCCCCACAGTCCTGTGGCTTCCTCAGGCTCTCCCCTCTGGGCACGGACCAGCCTGGCCTGGCTAAGCCTGGGGCGTGGCCCTGAGCGTGGGCAGAGCATGACTAGGAGGCGCTCGCTGATTCCCGGGCCTCGCAGCGCGGCCTCTCACCGGGGCGTCCGTTCCTGGTCAGGGTCCCAGTGATGTTGGGGGGCCCAGGCGGGTCTGAAACACAAACCAGACAGGGGGGATCAGGGGGGCTGCACAGCACCGGGGGGGGAGAGGTGTCGCTAGTGATCCCTGAGCCTAGACATGGCCCCTCGCTGTGAGCTCAGCTGGGGGACAAGAAAGTCCCTGAAGTGACACAAGGCCCGTGGGCGGGGAAGGGAAGTGACAGATCCGACTGAGCCCCACCCAAAAGGCTCCTGATTTAACCCAGGGGCTGGGTTAGGGCCGCGCCGGGGAAACAGAACCATGGGAAACTGACACCTAAGGGACCAAAACTGGTTGGTCAAAATTGGGCCTAATTGGCAGAGTCACTAACGAGGGGCCGGGTTGCTTCAGCCTGGGTAGTTGAGCGAGTGTCACCAGTGCCACTGACTGCCGGGCGCCTGGGCATTCAGCGTCCTGCTCCCCAAGTGTCTCCTCCCCAGGGCGGGTCAGAGCCAGGGTCTAAATAACCCCACTCCCATCCCAGCCCAGACCCAGCCACCACCAGGGACATCAGACACCCCTGTCATGGGTCCTTTGCCTTCCCCCTCGGTTCGTCTCTCCCCAGCCCTCTCCTTTCGCCCTCTGGCTTGGCCGGCCAGGCCTGGGTGTTTTGCAGCCTGGCACTGCCCAGAGGGGCTGCTAAAAGTAACACCCAGCACAGCCGGACGCTGGTACCGGCTGGCCAGGCCTGGCAGGATCCGTCCACGCTGCCCTCAAAGCCCCACAGCGCCGAGGCTCAGAGCCTCGGTCCGCTGGGTTGGGCTCGTGGGGCTCGGGCTGCGGGGCTCTGATTGCAGCGCGGACGTTTCCTCCGAGGTCTGTGTAGTTGTTAAGGGTCGGGCTGGGGATTGGGGGTCAGGTTCCTTCTAAATATCCCTCCGGCTGAAAGGAACAAGGGCCGTCCTTACAGTGAAGCCTGATTTAATCCTTCACCTCGCAAAGGCGGCCACTGATTTTCACTCTGCCCTGGAGGTGCAGCGCGAGGGTCACAGGCCATTCAATGGGGGTTTGCCCTGGGTCAGGGCGGGCCGAGGTCTCTGGGCACCGAGCCTAGAGCGTGTTTAGTGCCGGACAGTGACTGGGTCCTGTTAACCCTCTGCCCCATATAGAGCATCCACCGATCCCGGCAGAAAGGGAAAGTGGGGAGGAGACACGGTGGGACGGCCCAGAGAGATTTAAGGGGGAACTGGGGTAGTTGGTGTGGTGGTGGGGGAATCCCAGTAAGGGGGATCAAAGCACAGGAGGATTCTGGGGGCAGGGCAGGTCACGGGTAGAGAGGATCCCAGAAGAGAAGGGCCTGCTTGTGTGGATGGGAAGGGGGAGCCATAGCCAAGCGGGGCAGGAAGGGGTGAAGATCCCAAGGGAGAAGGGGCTGCACGGTGTGGGGTGAAGGGGCCTGGAGTAGAATTGGCTGCGGGTGCCTGGTGGGGGTGGGGATCCCAGCAAAGGGCTGAGTTGGGGGAGGGGCTAAATGACAGGTCTGGGGAGCCCAGAGGGGGATCCCAGAGGGGGCTGGGGGCCGGCGTGGAGGGGCTGGGGGGGTCACTCACAGCCGACGTGGAGCTGGACGGTTCTGCGGGTGGAAGGTCCCTGTGGTGGCCTGTAGGTGACGCTGCAGACGAGCTCTTTGCCGTGGTCCCCCAGGCCGGGCATGAAGCTGAGCGTGGAGCTGTGGGCCGAGGTGCCATTCGCCAGCTGGGCTGAGGCGTTCCGGGCTGTGTAGCTGAACGGCCCCGTCCAGGTGACTCGGGGAGGGGGCCCGGAGCAGCGCCCGGGGCCTGTGCAGGTCACTGTCACCGGCTCCCCGGCCAGCAGCGTCCCTGGCAGCCCCCGCGCTGGCGAGATGTGGATCTCTGGCTCCTCCGTCAGCCCTGAGACATGGGGAGAGGGTAGAGAATCACTCGGGGACACAGGGCCTTTCACCTCTAGGGGTGCGGCCCCGATCCGGCCCTAGGGCGGGGACTGGCTGGCTCAGGGGGCTGATGAGCGGTGTCATAAATATAGAGGGAAGAGTAACAACTCTCTGTGTGTAGTAGCATCAAATCCCTCTTTGGCAGCTGCACTAAATCGCCTTCCCTGTAAGGGATTCATCAGCTCAAATAACCTAGTTGGCACCTGACCAGAAGACCAATGAGGAAAGAAGAAACTTTCAAATCTGTGGGGGTGGGGGGAGGATTTGTTTGTTGCTCTCTTTGTTGTTCCCTCTCTGGATGGAGGGAAGAGACCGAGCAGGTACAACATCTCCTGCAAATATACCTGGAAGACTAGATCTAAATCCACAGACATTGTAAGGAGGCAAGGAAAGGCGCTAGGTTATCTTGTGTTTTAGCTTGTGAATTTTCCTATGCTACAGATGTAGTTTGATTCTTGTTTTTGTAACTGTGAAGCTGAGCCAGAGGGGAATCCTCTGTGTTTGAAATCTTTTATTTACCCTGGGAAGTTACCTTCCAAACTGATTTTTGCAGCTGTGATTCTTTTTTATAGATATAAATTAGTTCTTCTTTTAAGAACCTGAGTGATTGTCAGTGTCCTAAAGACAAAGAGTCTGGTCTGCGCTCACATTGTTAACCAATTAGTTGGTACATTACTCTCCAGCCTCCCCAGGAAAGGGGATGAAGGGGCTTGGGGGGATATTTTGGGAGGACAGGGATTCCAAGTGACCCTTCCCTGGATTTTTCTATAAATCACTTGGTGGTGTCAGCAATAGCGTCCAAGGACAAGGGAAGGAATTTGTGCCTTGGGGAAGTTTTTAACCGAAGCTGGTAGAACATACGCTTAGGGGGGTCTTTCCTACGGGTCCCCACATCTGTACCCCAGAATTCAGAGTGGGGGGGAACCCTCACAAGTGGTGACTGCAGCTGCTCTTACCTTGCACAGAGATCGTGAGCGCAGGGTCAGTGCCATCGGAATTGGAGCGGTAAGTGTGATCTAACAGGCCTTTCTCGATGCTAAAGAAATATCTCCCGGCATCCGTCTTTCGGGCATCACTGATTTGCAGGGAGCAGTCACCGTGGGCTGGATCCCCCGCCAGCTGGAACCGGCCCTGGGTCTCCTGCGACACTCCCAGGCTGGTGACACTGCTGGCCACGGGAGTATCCTGGCCCCCAGTAGCAGGCTCCTTGTACCACTTTCCATGGAGCTGGGCCGAGGGATTTTCGGTGTCGTACGAGGCTGGGTACGTGAAGGTGCAGGGGACGAGAACGCAGAGACCCTCCTGCATCGACACCGCCAGAGGCACCGCCAGGGTAAATCCAGGTGGCTGGGACAGGGACCCTGCCGGGGATGGGGAGGGATTGAAGTGGGACCCATAGAGAGCAGAGCCCCCCCCGCAACTCCCCCCACAGTTCTGCTGGTTCCCCTCACTCCTGACCTGCAGGCCCCTGCGAGCCCAGCCCTGGGTCCTTGACCAATTCTCACTCCATTTACTTTCATCCCTCTCTACATTGAGCCCCCTGCCCCCACTCCCTGTTGCTCAGCGCCCCCTAGCACCACACTGGGGCACTGCGCTCCCCTCCCCCTCCATCCAGTCTCCCTTCCAAGTCCTGGGACAGACCTGGCCCCGCTTAGTGCAGGTTCTGCCCTTCCCCCTGCACTGGGGCTGCAGGTGCTGCTCACTTACCCCTCCAGAGCAGGGCGAGGATCAGGACCCTCAGCGTGGCAGGACCCCCTGCTCTCCGGGGGGGCTCTGAGGCAGGAGCTCCCTTTCCCCAGCATCCTGCTGTGGCAGCAGGGCTCTGCCCACGGCTGGGGCGTTGGGCTGGGACAGACCTAGAGACAGAAGGGGGGTGAGAAGTGTGAGAGCAGAGGCTGTTTGGGGACACAGATCTGCCTGGGGGACCATCAGCGCTGCTGGGCTCTGCAGGGGGCTGATCTGGGGCTGCTGGCAGCGCAGGGACCTCCCACCAACATAGAAAACCCCAAATCACCAGACGGTCCTGAGAGATCGTGAGCTAAAAAAATCCTTAAATTGGTGAAAAAAACCTGAGATTTTCTTTAAGAATCATGAGAGCGGCCAGAAAATCCTGATCTGGTGACAGAAGATGGTGGGAAGGCAGCGCTGCTCAGTGCCTGCTTTGCTTCAGTCTTCCCACAAAAACCAACATGTGAGCGGGTGACCAGTGAAGTTACCACGGACAACAAAGGGGAAGGGCTGCAGATCGGGATCAGTAAAGAACACGTCAGAGATGTTCCGACCAATTTGAATGAATTCAGATCAGTGTCTATATGTATGTATCATTTTGTAATTGAAGTTATGAGTGTTGGCTCTATATTGTCTGTATTTCAAATTTGTGCTGTGCTTCTGGGTAACATCGCAGACAAGTTGGTGTTAGCTCTGCCTACCCTGCTTGATGGCCCATTAAGGACCATCAGCTACACAACTGACCCATTGAGAGGAGGCAGATACGCCTTGTAACTCAGCAGGGTGTGCAGGGACTTGCCCATGTGACTCCAGACTCCATTTTCCTGTAATTTTCCACAGTAAGGACAAAGAGGTTCTTACACCTGGAAAAGTCTAGAAAAGGCTGATGCCTCATCTCCATCTTGTCTTCAATCCTGCTTCTTACCTCTGGAGGGACTTTGCTACAAACTGAAGCTCTGAACAAAGGACTGATGACCCATCCCAGCTGGGGATGTTCTCCAGAGACTTGATTTGAACCTGCAGTTTACTCCATCACCGCTACAAGCCTGAACCAAGAACTTTGCCATTACTGGATGTAACTGATTCCGTTTAACCAATTGTAGCTCTCATCTGTATTTCCTTCGTTTTATGAATAAACCTTTAGATTTTAGATTCTAGAGGATTGGCAACAGCGTGATTTGTGGATAAGATCTGACTTGTATATTGACCTGGGTCTGGGGCTTGGTCCTTTGGGATCAGGAGAACCTTTTTCTTTTACTGGGGTATTGGTTTAAATAACATTCATGCCCATAAAGAGTGGTGTTGGTGGTGATACTGGGAAATTGGAGTGTCTGAGGAAATTGCTTGTGTGACTTGTGGTTATCTAGTGTTGGTTTTCATAACCATTCATTTCCCAGGACGTGGAACTGGTGGTGATACTGGGAGACTGGAGTGTCTAAGGAAATTGCTTGTGTGACTTCTGGTTGGTCACTGGGGTAAAACCAAAGTCCTCTTTGTCTGCCTGGTTTGGTTTGCCTTAGAGGTGGAAAAATCCAGCCTTGGGCTGTGACTCTCCTGTTTAAGCAATTGGTCCTGAATTGGCACTCTCAGCCGGGTCCCACCAGAACCGCATCTTCACAAGGTGATCCCAGCAGTTGAAGGCAAATAAGCCTAACTTCAGTGACGGGGAAACTGGTTGAAATTATAGTAAAGTGAAAGTATAGCAAAGAACAGAATGATCAGATGCAGAGATTTGTTGGGGAAGACTCAATATGGTTTTTGTAAAGGGAAATCATGGGTTGCCAAACTACTAGAATTTTTTGAGGGAATCAACAGCATGTGGACAAGGGTGACCCAGTCCATGTACTTAGATTTTCAGAAAGTCTTTGACAAGGTTCCTCCCCAAAATACTCTTAAGCAAAGTGAGCTGTCATGGGATAAGTGGAAAGGGCTTCTCCTGGATCAATGACTGGTTAAAAACTAGGAAACCAAGGATGGGAATAAAAGGCTAATGTTCACAGTGGAGAGAGGCAAATAGTGGTGTCCCCCAGCGTTCTTTATTGGGACCAGGGCTGTTCAATATGTTCATAAATTATCTGGAAAAAGGGGTAAACACTGAGGTGGAAATGTTTGCAGATGATACAAAACCACTCAAGAGAGTTAAGTTCAAAGCTGACTGTGAAGAGCTACAAAGGGATCTCACAAAACTGGGTGACTGGGCAACAAAATGGCAAATGAAATTCAATGTTAATAAATGCAAAGTGATGCACATTGGGAAACATAATCCCAACTATATATATAAAGTGATGGGGTATAAATTAGCTGTTACTACTCAAGGAACAGATCTGGGAGTCACGATGGATAGTTCTCTGAAAACACCCACTCAATGTGCAGCGGCAGTCAAAAAACTCAACAGAATGTTGGGAATCATTAAGAAAGGGATAGATAATAAGACAGAAAATATCATATTGCCTCTATATAAATCCATGGTACGTGCACATCTTGAATACTGCATGCAGTTCTGTGGCCCTATCCCAAATTGTAATTGAAAAAGGTTTAGAGTAGGGCAACAAAACTGATTAGGGGATGGAACAGCTTCTGTATGAGGAGAGATTACTAAGACTGGGACTGTTCAGCTTGGAAAAGAGATGACTAAGGGGGGATATGATAGAGGTCTATAAAATCATGACTGGTGTGGAGACAGTAAATAAGGTGGTGTTATTTACTCCTTTCCATAACACAAGAAGGAGAAGTTCCCCAATGAAATTAATAGCGGCAGTGTAGCAGGGTGAACCCTTGCTCCTGCCCTGAGGGGTTTAAAAAGCGGCCTGGCAGGGCTTGAGAGCAGTGGCTCTAAAAGCTGGGCTGATTAGGGAAGTGGCTGCAGCTGGGACCATGCCCCAAACTGAACAGGGCCTTATAAGAAGGCCAGGGAAGCCAGAAGCCCAGACAGTCTTCCTCTGCCTTAAGAGGAAGAAGGACCTGGCTGCAGGGGCTATAGGCAAGGTACCTAGGGTGAAGCAGGGCTAGGGAAAGACTGAGGAGCTGGGGAGCTCCAGCCTGGAAAGCCCCAGGCTGCGGCCTAGCAGTGGGCCAACAGGTACTGGGGGTTGCAGAGGGCAGCCCAGGGGGAAGCCAAGTGAGTCTCTCTCTGCCTTCAGAGAGAGAAGGGCCTAGCTGCAGGGAGCTTGAGACTGGATACCTGAGTGAAGCAGGGCTGGGGAAAGGCAGAGGAGCTGGAAAGCCCCAGGCTGTGGCCTAGCAGAGGGCTAACAACAGGTACTGAGGGTTGCAAGGGGCAGCCCAGGGCTAGGCCAAGGCAGCAGGTCCAAACCCAACTTTGCCTGTGATGAGTAGGCTGATACTGCAGTCTGCCCCAGAGTGTGGGGCTAGACAATGACTGTCAGTAGCCAATACTGAGGCAAGGTGGGGATAGAGGGTGGGGGTTCCCCAAGGAGGGGAGACCCAGAGAGAAAGGGGTTACTGCCAGGGGCAGCACCCCATGTAAAAGGGCACCGGGTCCAGAGGGGGACACGGGGGCCTGAAGACAGGCGGATCACCGACCTGCAGAGGGCGTTCTGGACTGGAACTGAGCTAATTCCCAAAAACAGCAGCAGGAGGCGCCACAGGGGTGAGTCCGACCCGTCTACACGTGGTGGAGAATGCGGGAAGTTGCAGTCCGCCCCTGATACAAGGGGCCAGGGCAAGGACTGAGGACTATTGCCTGGAGCAGAGACTTGAGAGACTAGGCAGTTTGTGCCACATTGCAAGACTGAGAAGGACTGAGAGATAAAATGGTGGAGAAGATGAGGGACTACTACTGGAGAGCCTGTGTGGCCCGGCTCGCCGAGCAGCAAGCACGGCTGCTTCAGCTGCTGCGGGGGCGGGCACATGGACCTCAACAGGGGCCAGGCACCTTGGGCTGGAGGCCAGTGCCGAGGCCTAAAGACTGTTTTGCCTGTGGGCGACGGGGACACCTGAGAAGGGTGTGCCCCTACTGGGTTGGGGCAGAGAGGCCTCACCCAGACAAGACTCATGTGCCCCCTGTGAAGTTAACAGGGGGGCTCCAAACTTGTTGGGCTTGTGGGGAGCGGGGACACCTAAAGAAGGAGAGCCCTCATGGAGATCCCAAGGCCTGGGCCAGCCCAGAAGGAAGGGCTAGGGCCCAAACAAGCAGAACTAGGGCCGTGGCAGGGGGAAGGTGCCAAGGGTGCTTCCACTCCCACACCAAGGGCCACATAAAGAGGCATTGCCCCCTGAGGAAGAGAGGGGGAGTGTCCAAAACCAAGGCTCGGTCAGGGACTAGCCGCCAGGAAGGGGTAGTCCGGACTGAGGCCCCTAAAGGGAAAGGGGCTGGGGTAGAGAGGCCCCACCTTAATCAGGGAACCCACACCAGGGCCAGGAGGGCTGAGGTGGGGACCCAAATGGATGTGGGAACCCACGTAGGACTAGGGAGGTCTACGGTGGGGACCCAGTCTGTGGAGGAAGTAAGCAGGCTGCTCCAAACACTGGAGAGCCTGCAGCAGGAAAGGGATTCTCTGCGGTCCCAGCTGAGGAGAAAGCTGGGCCAGTAGAGCACCCCGCCTGCCCTCCGGTGGAGGGGTTCTTGAGGTGGGGTGTGTGTAGCAGGGTGAACCCTTGCTCCTGCCCTGAGGGGTTTAAAAAGCGGCCTGGCAGAGCTTGAGAGCAGTGGCTCTAAAAGCTGGGCTGATTAAGGAAGTGGCTGCAGCTGGGGCCACGCCCCAAACTGAACAGGGCCTTATAAGAAGGCCAGGGAAGCCAGAAGCCCAGACAGTCTTCATCTGCCTGAAGAGGAAGAAGGGCCTGGCTGCAGGGGCTATAGGCAAGGTACCTAGGGTGAAGCAGGGCTGGGGAAAGGCTGAGGAGCTGGGGAGCTCCAGCCTGGAAAGCCCCAGGCTGCGGCCTAGCAGTGGGCCAACAGGTACTCGGGGTTGCAGAGGGCAGCCCAGGGGTAGGCCAAGGCAGCAGGTCCAAACCCCTTTGCCTGTGATGAGTAGGCTGATACTGCAGTCTGCCCCAGAGTGTGGGGCTAGACAATGACTGGCAGTAGCCAACACTGAGGCAAGGTGGGGATAGAGGGTGGGGGTTCCCCAAGGAGGGGAGACCCAGAGAGAAAGGGGTTACTGCCAGGGGCAACACCCCATGTAAAAGGGCACTGGGTCCAGGGAGGGACACGGGGGGCTGAAGACAGGTGGATCACCGGCCTGCAGAGGGCGCTCTGGACTGGAACTGAGCTAATTCCCAAAAGCACCAGCAGGAGGCGCCGCAGGGGTGAGTCCGACCCGTCTACACGTGGTGGAGAATGCGGGAAGTTGCAGTCCGCCCCTGATACAAGGGGCCAGGGCAAGGACTGAGGACTATTGCCTGGAGCAGAGACTTGAGAGACTAGGCAGTTTGTGCCACATTGCAAGACTGAGAAGGACTGAGAGATAAAATGGTGGAGAAGATGAGGGACTACTACTGGAGAGCCTGTGTGGCCCGGCTCGCCGAGCAGCAAGCACGGCTGCTTCAGCTGCTGCGGGGGCGGGCACATGGACCTCAACAGGGGCCAGGCACCTTGGGCTGGAGGCCAGTGCCGAGGCCTAAAGACTGTTTTGCCTGTGGGCGACGGGGACACCTGAGAAGGGTGTGCCCCTACTGGGTTGGGGCAGAGAGGCCTCACCCAGACAAGACTCATGTGCCCCCTGTGAAGTTAACAGGGGGGCTCCAAACTTGTTGGGCTTGTGGGGAGCGGGGACACCTAAAGAAGGAGAGCCCTCATGGAGATCCCAAGGCCTGGGCCAGCCCAGAAGGAAGGGCTAGGGCCCAAACAAGCAGAACTAGGGCCGTGGCAGGGGGAAGGCGCCAAGGGTGCTTCCACTCCCACACCAAGGGCCACATAAAGAGGCATTGCCCCCTGAGGAAGAGAGGGGGAGTGTCCAAAACCAAGGCTCGGTCAGGGACTAGCCGCCAGGAAGGGGTAGTCCGGACTGAGGCCCCTAAAGGGAAAGGGGCTGGGGTAGAGAGGCCCCACCTTAATCAGGGAACCCACACCAGGGCCAGGAGGGCTGAGGTGGGGACCCAAATGGATGTGGGAACCCACGTAGGACTAGGGAGGTCTACGGTGGGGACCCAGACTGTGGAGGAAGTAAGCAGGCTGCTCCAAACACTGGAGAACCTGCAGCAGGAAAGGGATTCTCTGCGGTCCCAGCTGAGGAGAAAGCTGGGCCAGTAGAGCACCCCGCCTGCCCTCCGGTGGAGGGGTTCTTGAGGTGGGGTGTGTGTAGCAGGGTAAACCCTTGCTCCTGCCCTGAGGGGTTTAAAAAGCGGCCTGGCAGAGCTTGAGAGCAGTGGCTCTAAAAGCTGGGCTGATTAAGGAAGTGGCTGCAGCTGGGGCCACGCCCCAAACTGAACAGGGCCTTATAAGAAGGCCAGGGAAGCCAGAAGCCCAGACAGTCTTCATCTGCCTGAAGAGGAAGAAGGGCCTGGCTGCAGGGGCTATAGGCAAGGTACCTAGGGTGAAGCAGGGCTGGGGAAAGGCTGAGGAGCTGGGGAGCTCCAGCCTGGAAAGCCCCAGGCTGCGGCCTAGCAGTGGGCCAACAGGTACTCGGGGTTGCAGAGGGCAGCCCAGGGGTAGGCCAAGGCAGCAGGTCCAAACCCCTTTGCCTGTGATGAGTAGGCTGATACTGCAGTCTGCCCCAGAGTGTGGGGCTAGACAATGACTGGCAGTAGCCAACACTGAGGCAAGGTGGGGATAGAGGGTGGGGGTTCCCCAAGGAGGGGAGACCCAGAGAGAAAGGGGTTATTGCCAGGGGCAACACCCCATGTTAAAGGGCACTGGGTCCAGGGAGGGACACGGGGGCCTGAAGACAGGCGGATCACCGGCCTGCAGAGGGCGCTCTGGACTGGAACTGAGCTAATTCCCAAAAGCACCAGCAGGAGGCGCCGCAGGGGTGAGTCCGACCCGTCTACAGGCAGGTTTAAAAAAAATGTAAGGAAGTATTTCTTCACACACAATCAACCTGTGGAACTCTTTGCCAGAGGATGTTGTGAAGGCCAAAACTATAACAGGGTTCAAAAAGAACTGGATAAATTCATAGAGGATAGGTCAATCAATGGATGATTAGCTACAATGTACAGGGATAGTGTCCATAGCATCTTTTTGCCAGAAGCTGGGAATGTGCGACAGGGGATGGGTCACTTGATGATTCCCTGTTCTGTTCATTCCCTCTGGGGCACCTGGCACTGGCCACAGTTGGAAGACAGGATACTGAGCTAGATTGTCCTTTGGTCTGACCCAGTCTGGCCATACTTATGGAGAAATGTGGACTTGGTGGATACAGGACTGGTTTAACAACTGCAAACAACGAGTAACTGTTAATGGAACGATGTGGGAGTGGAGGGAGGTCTCAAGTATGGCTCCACAGAGGTCTGTCCTAGGTCCCGTGTTGTTTAACATCTTTATCAATGACCTGGATGTAGGACTAGGGAGCAGACTGATCAAATCTGCAGATGACACAAAGCTGGGAGGAGTTGCCAACACTTTGGAAGATGGAGCTAAAATTCAGAGGAATCTTGATAAATTGGAGAATTGGGCTGTAGTTGACACAATGAAATTCATCAAGGACAAATGGAAGGTGCTCTATTTAGGGAAGAAAAACCAAATGCACAAATACAAGATGGGGAAGAACTGGCTTGGCAGCAGCACTGCTGAGAAGGAGCTGGGAGTTGTGGCAAATCACAACCTCGACAGGAGTCAGCAATGTGATGCTGTTGCAAAAAAAAACAAAAACAAATGCAATGTCAGGTTGCATGAACAGAGGCAGAGCATTCAAGTTAGGTGAGGTGACAGTACCGCTGTATGCCTCAGTGGAAGACTGTATCCAGTTTTGTTCACCAATGTACAGAAAGGATGTAGAGAAATTGGAAAGGATTCAGAGGCGAGGGATCAAAGGGTTGGAATGGAAGCCGTAGGGGCACAGCCTGAAGGAACTGGGTATGATTAGTTTGGAAAAGAGATTGGTGGGGTGGGAGGGGACATTATCGCTGTTTTCAAGTACTGGACAGACTGACATAGAGAAGCTGGAGAAAAGTTGTTCTCTCTCGCCCCAGAGAGCAGGACGAGGGGTAACAGGTTCAAACTGCAGCAGCGTTGACTGAGATTTAATCTCACAAAAAACTCCCCAGCTGTGAGAGCAGTTGGACAATGGTGCAGATGCCCAGGGAGGTGGTGGAAGCTCCTTCAGTGGAGGGTTTTGAGAGGAGGCTGGACAGCATCTGTCTGGGATGGGTTAGATCAGTGGTCCCCAACCTTTTTCGTCTGGCAGGGGCCAGACGATGAGCCACAGAGGACCGTGGCGGTGAACGAGCATCGGCTGAAATTCCGTCGACAAGCGGCAACGTCAATAGGCATTGCCACTGAAATGCCACCGAGAAGCAGCGTTATCCAGAGGTGTCGCCACCGAAATGCTGCTGATTTTTGGTGGCATTTTGGTGGCAACACCTCTGGGTGACGCTGCTTCTCAGCAGCATTTTGACTGATGCTCATCTACCTGCCAGTATGTGGGCACACTTAGATACCCCAGCGGGTGCCATGGCACCCGCGGGTGCTGTATTGTGGAGCCCTGGGTTAGACCCAACCAATCCTACAGCTTGGCAGGGGTTGGGCTAGGTGACCCCTGTAGTCCCTTCTCACCCTGTTGGTCTGTGATTCTAGGATTCGCTAAAAAGCCTGAGATTTAAACATCAGGAACCCACCCCCCGCCCCAAAATTCACTAATAAATCCTGAGATTTCCCCTAAGAATCATGTGATTGGCTGAAAAAGGATTTCAAAATCCTGAGACTGGGTTTTTAAATCCCCAGATTTGTGCTTTGCCTCCAAACCCCCTGTTGTTTGCAGCCTGCTGGCTCAACTCCCCCAACCCCCCGCCAGTGATGGTGTCTCCCCCGCACCGTGAGGGGCTGGTTCTGCAGGGACCCACTGGAACTGGACGTGGGTAAATCATCCCTGGGGTGGGGGTGCTGCAGAGAGCTCATGGCTCCCCCCCTCTGCAGAGAGGGTGGGGCGCTAATGCTGCCCTCTCTGCCCCACAGCTGCATTCCCCTCTCTCCCGCTCAACCCTGCTCCTCCTGCAGCTGGGACTGTCCTCATTGTCAATGTTATGGACCCTCCATCCTCTTCCTTCTTATGAGAATGGTGGGGCCCACTCCCTCCTTCCCCTCCTCACATGTGAATTGGGCCACTCACACCTTTCCCCGTCTTTACCTGTTAATGGTACGGGCCTCTCACTCCTGCCTCCCCCTCCCCCATCCACTGCAGTGAGCTGGGCGGGTCTCAGCTCGGATCCCCCATGGCCCATGCACCATCCCCTGCCAGAGCAGGGTGGGACAGGCCCCACTGCCCAGGGCTGGATGGGAAGGGACCGGCCCTGAGAGATCCAGACTCCATCCCCATCCCTTGGGGGCTGCCCTGTCCCCATAGAGTAGCTGGGAGCCCCAGGGGGTCTGTGCCCCACAGATACACCCCACTTTGCCCCCCATGGAGCTGGGTCAGCACAATGGAGTGAGCACAGTTGGACTATTGGTGAGAAGTTTGCACGTACGTGGTCAACCTGGGGTATCTATAACTGCTCCCTCTGCAATATGTGCCCTCCCTGCCCCCCAAAACCACCCCTATGGGGAAGGGGAACCCCCCCGGCAGTTCCATTTCCCACCATCCCTCTGCTGCCCTCAGATGTTCTCAGGAAGGAGGCTGAGAGATGGGAGCTGGGGAACCCCCTGCTGTACATGGCCCCCGGAGCTGACACCTCAATGTGGTCCCCATGGTGGCGGAGCCCTGGGGCAGGACCCTGCTCAGGCTGGAGGGGCACCGGCAGAGCTGTGGGGGCAGGGAGCCCAGGGCTGGGATAGCAAGGGGCTGCAGGTCGGGATTGAGGGGCTCCCAGTCTCCACAGACCATCCAGCTCCCTCCCCCGCATTTCAACTCACCCCTAGTACTGCAGAGGGGGACCCAGCACCCGGCTCTCCGACCCTGCAGCCCAGGATCCTCAGGGTTTGTGACTCGGAGCCTGGGGAAGCAGCATGCACAGGAACCTGAAAGCAGAAGTGGGCGCTGGGAGGGGCCGTTGGGGGGAGATGCTTTCTCAGAAAACCCGGAATCAGCATCCTGCCAACCTCCCCTCCCTCTGGCTGGGGTTGCCTAAGGCTTCCCTGCAATAGGGGCTGGCTGCATATTGCTTGTGGGGCTGGAAATAGAACCCATGAGTCCTGGCTCTGAGCTCTGCTAAACCCCCACTCTCCTCCCAGAGCTCTGACAGAAACCGGGTGTCGTGATTCTCTGCCTCCACCCCCCCACTGTAACCCAATAGACCCTGCTCCCCTCCCAGAGCTGGGATACAACCCAGGAGTCCTTGCTCCCAGCCCCCACTGCTCTAACCTGCCAGACCCCCCTCACCTCCAGAGCCAGGGACAGAACGCAGTAGTGGAGGAGGGAGCGCCCAGCCCCTGCATCCGCTCTAACCCTTTATTTCTGCTGTCTCCAGTTACCAAACAATATTTTAACACTAGCAACTCACACCTCTTATCATACTGTACGGGCTGCAGATCCTAATCACTTACCCGGACCTGAGACGCATTCGCCTCTGGGGTGGGACAGCTGGAAAGAGCTCACTGGCACTGCTCAGAGAATTCTTCCTAAATCCTAAAATACTGAATTAACTTTATTTAAAACACAGAAATATGCACAGATCCATGTCGAAATCACTGTCAGTCATTTATTTAGGGAGTTTTGCAGACTCAATAATAAAATAATGTTCAGTTCTCTCTATTTTTTCCTGGATCTGTACAGAATAGAAACACAAATAAGGGGCTTAGAACATTCCTGTCTTTTGTTCTTGTTACTATTTTTTCCCATGGATGTTCCAGCCCGAGAGCACCTGCAGAGTCGGCCCCTGAGCTTTTTCCAGCCTCCCAGCTAGCTCCTAAGTCTGCTGGGAAAAGCGACAAACGTACACGTATCCCTTCTCCCAGCAGACTCAGCCCCGGAAGTGCAGGGGACAAATTAAGCCCCGGATGGGCAGGCGGATAGGGAGGCAGTGCGGGTCAGAGGTGATAGGGGGAATGAATGGGGGGCTTGGGGAAGCAGTGGGGGCCATGGGTGAGTGGGGGTTGAGCCCGGGGCCAGAACCTACTGCTTTATGGCCAGGAGACAGAGCCCAAAGCCCACGGGACGGGGCCCAGGGATGGAACCCGAGGCTCAGAGTGGGAGCCCGAAACCCCACAACTGGAGCCCGCCACTCCAAGGCTGAAGACTGACCCCACCATCCCTGTGAAGGTGGGGAGCTCACTGGCCCCCTGCTCCTCCAGTGTTTGTGTCTCCAGAGGGGGCAGGGCCAAACCCCTGCTGGCGGGCCCAGGGAAGAGGCCTCTGCTTTGCCCCCCCAATCACCAGCCAGGAGGCTTCGACCTCAGGAAAAGCTGCATTTGAGAAATGCGGCCCCAGAACATCTTGCACAACCTGGATCCGCTAGCCGGAGATCTCGGTGCCATCGACGGAAGTGAGAGATTGTCCCAGTTACAGGCAGCTCCAATGGACAGCCGGCTTCTGACGCCACCACGGGGGGGACTGGCTGTGGGGAGGGGGAATGAGACATGGGTATTTCCCCTCTGGGGTCTCTTAGCAGGGGAAACGTCAGCAGATTGGAACTGGTTCATTGAACGCAGACGTTTGTTTTCTGTCTCTCGGTTCCTCAAACGCCTCCCAGGTCCCGGGTCACTGAGGATTCCCTAGTGATGAGAGCTGGGGCAGCGGGTCTCAGGAAAGGCAGCTGGATTCCAGTGGCTGCTGACTCCAGCCTTCAATTTAAGAGCTGAGATGCAGCTGAATCTGGGGTGGGGCACAGGGACTGTTTATACAGGGATTCCTCACCCGGTGCTGAGCTGCAGAAGAGTCTGGGAAAAACCTATAGCTAAAAGAAACGCAGTGCCCCCTAGATGCATTGAGGCCAGCCCTGACGGCCGGGCCCTCCCAGGTCTCCCAGCCAGACTCTGGCTCACTCTACCCCAGGTCAGTGGCACGTCAGCTCTGCCCCCCTGCGTGTGGGCATCAGTGACTGTGCTGGGAGGCTGGTTGCTAAGCAGATCTCATACAACAGGAAGTTTCCAGTCAGTGAATTTGCTCCACCTCCGGCCGATCTGCCCCAGTTCAGGGCACAGGTGTAAAGGGAGGCTCTGTAAGCAGTGTCAGGGTTTGATCACCCGTGATGTAGGCAGCCAGCTCTGTTTTATGGGCAGCATTCGAAAGCCCAGATCACCAGAAAAGTGTATTTTTTACGATTTTGAATGGATGCCGGAGACGGGGCTGCACATGCCCAATTACATTGTTTCAGTGTCTCTAAAGCTGGAAAAGTCCTGGGAATTTAAGGGCAGTGAGCGTCTTTCTACCTTTGTTAAGACCTTTCTTGGCAAAGAGGTCCGGGACTGCCCGTTCGTAGTGCACAGTTCCAAAGGTTACGATGTGCACGTCATCGTTAGACAGTTACTGAAGGAAAAGATGTGCACTCTGGGGCAGGTTTTCTAACCTGTTAATCGTTCTCCTCCCTCCTCTCTGAGCCCTCCCCGATGGGTTAATGTCCTTCTGGAACTGTGGGCACCAGAACTGGACACCGGATCCCAGTAGCGGTCGCGCCAGGGCCAGATCCAGAGGGAAAATCACCTCCCCGCACTGACTCCAGAGCTCACTGTTGATGCACCCAGGATGGCTGCAGCATCGCACCGGGAGCTCCTGTTCAGCTAATTATCCAGCATCACCCCCCGAATAGTCGTCAAAGTCCCTGCTGCCAGGAGATCGTCCCCCGTCCTGTGAGTCCGGCTGACACCCTGTGTTCCTAGTTGTACATGTTGACATTTAGCCCTATTGAAACACACACTGTTTGCTTGTGCCCAGTTTACCAAGCGACCCGCAGTGCTCTGCAGCAGTAACCTGGCCTCCTCATTATCTGCCACTCCCCCCATCTGTGTGTCATCTGCAACCTGGATCAGGGCTGATTTTATGTTGTCTTCCAGGTCGTAGAAAAAGGTGTTAACGAGCATTGGGTCAAGGACAGTTACGTGTGGGATCCCTTTGGAAGAACACACAGGTGACAGTTACCTCTGGAGATCTAGCAGCTCACCAGTTAGCCAGGCACGGCGGGGCCCTGAGCTCAGCCAGGGTTTCAAAAGCCCTATTGCAATACAAATAACACGCACACATAGGGCCTTACAAGTCCTCCCCCCTGATTTTCACACTTGTGCTAAAATTAATGGCGGTGATGTAATATCCATCGCCGTCCAAAAGGAGTTTCACTTGGCACTGCTTGACATTTTTGATTCAAAAACTAGAAGGATACGAAATTACCCTGACCCAGATTTAAAACTGGCTAACTGTTAGCGAGAATGAGTCCTGTGAGTCCGTGACAGCTGGGTGCTGCCCAGACTCAGCAAGAGACAGGCCTTGCCCCAGCTGGGATCAGGGCTGTCAGGGTTCCCTCCACACTCTGAACTCTGGGGTACAGATGTTGGGACCCACATGAAAGACCCCCTAAGCTTATTTCTACCAGCTTGGGTTAAAAATTTCCCCAAGGCACAAATCCTTCCTTGTCCTTGGACGGTATTGCTGCCACCATCAAATGAGTTAAACGAAGAATCAGGAGAAGGACCACTTGGAGTTTCTGTTCCCCCAAAATATCCCCCCAAGCCTCTTCACCCCCTTTCCTGGGGAGGCTTGAGAATAATAGACCAACCAAATACGTAAACAAGGTGAGCACAGACCAGACCCTTGGGTTTTAGGACACGAGGTTCTTAAAAGCAGAACTTTATTCTCTATAATAAAGTAAGAGAAGCCCCTCTGTAAAATCAGGATGGGAGGTAATTTTACAGGGTAATAAGATTGAAAACACAGAGGATTCCCCTCTAGGCAAAACTGCAAAGTTACAAAAAACAGGAATAAACCTCCCTCTTAGCACAGGGAAAAGTCACATGCTAAAACAAAAGTTAATCTAACGCATTTCCTTGCTATTACTTACAATTTTTGTAACCTTAGATGCTTATTTCAGGTAGGGTTTTAGGAGAGGTTTTTTCCCTGCTCTGGTCCCTCTCCATCCCGAGGGAGCACACACAAAGAGCACAAACAAAACCTTCCTCCCACCCCAGATTTGAAAGTATTTTCCTTCCCCATTGGTCCTTCTGGTCAGGTGCCAACCAGGTTATTTGAGCTTCTTAACCCCTTAGAGGCAAAGGAGGAATTCTATGCTTCCCTTACCTGTATGTTTATGACAAGGGCCCTATTGTGCCAGGTGCTGATCATATGCAGCGAGAGACAGGCCCTGCCCCAGCTGGAATTGAGGCTAAGTTATGCTCGGCCCTGCCCAGAAACCAGCTGCGATCGGGGTCTCCCAGGGGAAAGGCAGACGTGAAAACTGATTCTTTACTGGACACAAATAAGTCATAGTTGTTATTGGCTCTTTGTTGAAAAAGTAGCAGTGAAAATATATTTCAAGTCACAGCTTGTAAATAGGGAATTTTACAGTCGGATGTTTTTGGCTTTAGAGTGAACATGTTACCTTTAATAGAACATTGTCATTAAGAAGTTATAATCATGTGGCACTGATTGACCTAGACAGAGACCAGGACCCTGTTGTGCCAGGTGCTGCTAAGACACAGCGAGAGACAGTCCCTGCCCGTAAGAGTTTATAATGTAAGTAGCCCAGGGCACCATTATTATGCTGATTTTTGAGGGTAAGGAAACAGACTAGACAAATGCAGCAACCTCTCCCTACAGCATTTTTAGCAAAGCAGAGATTAGAACCCAGAGTACCCAGCCAGCAGCTTAGACACAAGCCCATCCCTCACTCCCACCAGCTGCTACCCCTGAGCATGACCATCCTACCCATCTGTGATACAAGTTGTTGAGGACTCAGGCAGGGTAGAAGAGAGACTCTCTGGGGCTGAGGGGTGAGAGGCTCTTTCCTCTGGGGGCAGTGGGGTTTGGGAGCGGGCAGGCTTTGAGACCCGGCTGCAGAGGACTCTGGGACACCTCCCCTCAGTGCAGTGCTCCAGCATCTCCAAGGCCTAGTTGACTCCGCCCTGAGTCCAGGCTAGAGCAGGGATCTGCACCCAGGTTTCCCACGTCGCAGGTCCAGCCTTGGGCCGACCCCTTCCCTCCACGCTGTGACCATCCCTGCACTGGATGGGCCGGAGATGCCCAGCTGGGCCCATGGCATGAGGGGGCTATTTGCGCCGGACCTCGGAATATACCATGGCAGGGGCCTCTGAAGCGTCCTCCCATTTGCACTGCAGCTTGGAGAACTCGACGGAGGCGTAGTGCAGCTCTTCTGGCTTCCCGGGGCCTAGCGGGCCCTGTGCTGCTGCAGCCCTGTCGTGGATGCCTTTGGTCCGGCGGGCGGCTGGAGTATTCTGATGCTGAGTGAGAAGCAAGGCAGAGACACCAGGCAGAGAGTTGCATTCACCCTGGTGAGCTGATTGCATGGGCTTCACCAGCCCTCGTTTCCCCCACCCTCAGTGCAAATGCATTTCCGGCATCGGGCGTGCACTAGCAAGAGGCATGAGATTGGGTGTGTTTCACACTCTGCACGCATAAGCCAATCCCATGCCAGCACCAGCTCGGTTAATGCATTCACTGCCTCAGCTGCACAGGCCACGCATTAGCAACATGTGTGTGGGTATGTTCATTTAATGCACTACGAATGCAGGATTTTGTCTCATGCCTCTCATCGCAGAACAGGTTCAGGAAATGTTGTCTCTGCATTTCATGCATCAAGCACTTGGGGCAGCACTGGCTAAATTAATGCATTCTTTGCATTGGCTGCACTGGCCATGCATTAGCAATATGCAAGAGGTTGTGTACATTGTATGCACTGTGCATGCATGATTTGATCCCATGCATGTCGTGGTTACATACACGATGCTGATGCGTTTGTTGCATTTTCTGCAGGGTGCATATATTTGCAACAGACAAGGTGAACCCTGCATGCATTGTCTGAGCATATGCACCTAATACCATAGCAGGCAGCTGCGGAAATGCATTTCTTGCCCACCTGGTGAATTTGGGAGATGCCCAGGGATTGACAGAATTGCAGCCCCAATCTAGTCCCGTGCACCTTGTGGATGCACGTGAATGCATTCACTGCACGTCCTCCTCTCTGAGCGAGACCCGAGGGATGAGGTGCATTTTCTGCATGCAGAAACCGATCCCAGTCAGTTCAGGGAGCCCAGGCTAGTGGCAGGGGTGCATTTCTTGCACCGGGCACACATGTGGGGTCAGGTGCCCTGGTGAAAGCCTGGCTTATATTCATGCATTGGTTATGGGGGTGGGAAGGAGAAGAAGTGGAGGGAGCAGAGACAGGTGGGGTGGGGAGGGCAGGTGGGCTTGGTCCCCGCTGCCCCCAGGTACATACCATGGGGATGCGGGTGACGGTACTGTAGATCACGCTGGCCTCGTTGGCTGTGTGCTCCACCTGGCTCCCATTAGCCGTCTCCCCGGCCTCGGCGCTGGGGGGTGCCGGCTCCCGGCCCCGCAGTCTGCAGGGAAACATATCAGGACAGATGCATGAGCCTGGGGGGAGGGGTGTAGAATAGCCCCATGGGGAGGGAGAAAGGGGGAACACCGGTGTGGGAGGCTAGAGTGCAGGGGACTGGGATAGGTCAGGGGAGGGGAGATCTTACTGGGGACTGGGCCGGCTAGAATACCCCAGTAGCAATGGCAGGGATCTCGGTGGGATCTGGGAGGGTCAGTTGGGGATCACTGCTGGAGGCCTCAGACTTACTTGATCATATAGAGCCAGAGAAGGAAGACGCCAATGAGGACAACCAGCCCACAGGCCGCCCCGATGCCCACCGGCATCGCCAAATCTGCAATAACAAAGAGCACGGGACATGGCTGGAAGAGAACCCCCCCCCGTCCCAGAGCTGGGGATAGAATCTAGAAGTCCTGGATCCCAGCCCCAGCCCCCAACTCCCTTCCCTGAGCTGGGGACAGAATCCAGGAGACAAAGGTCTCACCTCTCTGCAGGGGGCTGAGGTCAAGGTGCAGGGCGGCGTAGCTCCCATGGGGGTTGGAGCTGAGGCAGAAGATCCAGAGGTCCGTGTCCCCGCTCCCACTCCAGGTCAGCGCAGAATCATAGAATCTCAGGGTTGGATGGGACCTCAGGAGGTATCTAGTCCAACCCCTTCTCAAAGGAGGACCAATCCCCAACTAAATCATCCCAGCCAGGGCTTTGTCAAGCCTGACCTTAAAAACCTCTAAGGAAGGAGATTCCACCACCTCCCTAGGTAACCCATTCCAGTGCTTCACCACCCTACTAGTGAAAAAGTTTTTCCTAATAGCCAACCTAAACCTTCCCCACTGCAACTTGAGATCATTGCTCCTTGTCCTGTCATCTGCCACCACTGAGAACAGTCTAGATCCATCATCTTTGGAACCCCCTTTCAGGCGGTTGACAGCAGCCATCAAATCCCCCCTCATTCTTCTCTTCTGCAGACTAAACAATCCCAGTTCCCTCAGCCTCTCCTCATAAGTCATGTGCTCCAGCCCCCTGATCATTTTCATTCCCCTCCGCTGGACTCGTTCCAATTTTTCCACATCCTTCTTGTAGTGTGGGGCCCAAAACTAGACACAGTCTCCAGATGAGGCCTCACCAATGTTGAATAGAGAGGAACGCTCTGCTGGCAATGCCCCTACATATACAGCCCTGTTAGCTCTGGAGATGGTGTTTTGCAGAGTCCTCACTGGACCCACGAGAACATGTTAGATTGGAGACCGCCCCCTTCTGACCCCCCTGCCACACTGCAGCATGGCGCCCCCTAGAGCCTTACGCTGCATGTGCACACGCAGGGCCTGGCTGGCTGACCCGTAGGAATTCTTGGCCCAGCACCGATACTCCCCAGCGTCCCCTCTGCTGAGATTCGGCAGCTCCAGGCACCCGGCCCCTCCCTGGCTGGGGCTCAGGGACTCGTTCCCCTTGGCCCAGCTCAGGGTGGCCTCGGCTCTGCTCCCAGCCTCACAGCTCAGGCTCAGGGAGTCGCCCTCCTGGGTCTCCAGAGACACGATGTTACACTCAGCCTTCAATGGGGCTGGCCCTGGAGAAGACGAGCAGGCAGGTTTTGCCCCCACAGCGATCCTGTGCCAAGGAGCTGAGATGCAGCCACCTCTGGGGTGGGAAACGGGGGCTGTTTACATGAGGAGCCCTCGCCCAGTGTGGAGACGTAGCAGCTCTGGGGTCGGAGCACAATCTTGGTGCCTTGCCATGGCAGCAGCTCTCGGTCGCAGAGATCGGTCCCTGACCCATCTCCTCCCCTCTGCCCAGCACCCCCTAGTGCCACCCCAGGGTCTGGACATAGAGAGAACCAGGTCTGCTCCCCTCCCCACCCTCCCGACAGTCCTGTGGCTGCCTTGGGCTCCACACTCCAGGCATGGACCAGCCTGGCCCGGCTGAGCCTGGGGCCTGGCCCTGAGCACGGGCAGAGCGTGACTAGGAGGCGCTCGCTGATTCCCAGGGCTCGCAGCGCGGCCTCTCACCAGGGCTGGGCTGGTTCCCAGTGGTCTTGGGGGGCTCGGTCGGGTCTGTAACACAAACCAGACAGGGGGGATCAGGGGGGGCTGCACAGCACTGGTGGCTATACAGGTCCCCCTCACCCAGCGTGGGGACGTAGCAGCTCTGGGGTGGGTGCACAATCTCAGTGCCTTTCCATGGCAGCAGGTCTCCGTTGCACAGATTGGGCCCTGACCCATCTCCTCCCCACTGCCCAGCACCCCCTAGTGCCTCCCTGCAGGCTGGAGACAGAGGGAACGGGGCCCGATCCTCCCACCATCCTCCCTAAAGCCCTGAGGCTTCCTCGGGCTCTCCCCTCCAGGCATAGACTAGTCTGGCCATGGGCGACATATGAACTGACAGCTCAGGGAGGCCGGCCCCTGGCCCCGCCCCTTCTTCCAGAGGCCCCACCCCCACTGGAGCCCAGAAACCCCCCACGCCTCCAGCTGCTGGCCCCCCCTCTAACCCCAGCCCCAGCCCCAGTGCTGCCCTGGGGGAACAGCGTGGGCAGTGAGCAGGAGAGGACCTGGGGGCAGAGCATGCGTGGAGCTACGTAGGGCTGTTTGGGGCAGCTCAGCCTCCCCTGGCCTGCGATTCCCACACCCATGAGCCTGGCCCAGCTGAGCCTGGGGCCTGGCCCTGAGCGTGGGCAGAGCGTGACTAGGAGGTGCTCGCTGATTCCCGGGGCTCGCAGTGCGGCCTCTCACCGGGGCGTCCGTTCCTGGTCTGGTTACCAGTCGTGTTGGGGGGCCCGGTCAGGTCTGTAACACAAAACAGACAGAGGGGATCAGGGGGCTGGACAGCACCGGGGGGGGCACTAGTGATCACTGAGCCTAGACATGGCCCCTCGCTGTGAGCTCAGCTGGGGGATGGGAAAGTCCCTGAGGTGACACAAGGCCTGTGGGGGGGAAGGGAAGCGACAGACCTGACTGAGCCCCACCCAAGAGGCGCCCGACGGAACCCAGGGGCTGGGTTAGGGCCGTGCCAGAGATCCAGAACCGTGGGAAATGGAAACTCAAGGGACCAAAACTGATTGGGCCTAATTGGCAGAGTCACTAACGAGGGGCCGGGCTCCTTCAGCCTGGGTACTTGAGCGAGCATCACCAGCGCCACCATCTGCCGGGCGCCTGGGCATTCAGCGTCCTGCTCCCCAAACGTGTCCTTCCCAGGGTGGGTCAGAGCCAGGGGTCTAAATAACCCCACTCCCACCCCCACCCCAGGCCCAGCCACCATCTGGGACATCAGACACCCCGTTGTGGGTCCTTTGCCTTCCCCCCTCAGTTCGTCTCTCCCCAGCCCTCTCCTTTTACCTTCTGGCTTGGCCGGACAGGCCTGGATATTTTGCAGCCTGCCTGAGCCCAGAGGGGTGTCTGAAAGCAACACCTGGAACAGCTGGACACTGATACTGGCTGGCCAGGCTTGGCAGGGTCTGTCCATGCTGCCCTCAAAGCCCCGCGGCGCCGAGGCTCAGAGCCTGGGTCCGTTGGGTCGGGCTCGCGGGGCTCGGGCTGCGGGTCTCTGATTGCAGCGCGGAAGTTTCCTCTGAGGCCTGTGTAGACGCTTGGGGCTGGCCTGGACCTGGGCTCAGACACGGGGACGGGGGTCTGGAGGACGGGTTCCTGCTAAATCTCCCTCCAGCTGAAGGGAACAAGGGCCGTCCTTACAATGATGCCTGATTTGATCCTTCACCTCGCAAAGGCGGCCGCTGATTTCCCCTCTGCCCTGGATCTGCAGCGCGAGGGTCACAGGCCATTTAACAGGGGTTTGCCCTGGGGCAGGGCGGGCCGAGGTCTCTGGGCACCGAGCCCGGAGCGTGTTTAGTGCCAGACAGTGACTGGTCCCGTTCACACTCTGTCCCATCTAGAGCATCCACCGATCCCGGCAGAAAGGGGAGGCGGTGGAGGAGACACGGTGGGACAGCCTGTGGCGGGGAGGATCTCAGGGGAACTGGGGTGGCTTGTGTGAGGGGAAATTCCAACAAGGGGGGATTGGAATTGGGGGTGTGGATCGCAGCACAGGAGGATTTTGGGAGCAGGACAAGTCGGGGTAGAGAAGGGTGCCTACTGCCCTTTATACAGCCCAAAATGCCGTTAGCCTTCTTGGCAACAAGGGCACACTGTTGACTCATATCCAGCTTCTCATCCACTGTAACCCCTAGGTCCTTTTTCTGCAGAACTGCTGCCTAGCACGCAGTCCCTAGTCTGTAACAGTGCATGGGATTCTTCCATCCTAAGTGCAGGACTCTGCACTTGTCCTTGTTGAACGTCATCAGGTTTCTTTTGGCCCAAGCCTCTAATTTGTCTAGGTCCCTCTGTATTCTATCCCTACCCCCCAGCGTATCAACCACTCCTCCCAGTTTAATGTCATCTGCAGACTTGCTGAGAGTGCAGTCCACACCATCCTCCAGAACATTAATGAAGATATTGAACAAAACTGGCCTCAGGACTGACCCTTGGGGCACTCCACTTGATACTGGCTGCCAACTAGACATGGAGCCGTTAATCACTATCCGTTGAACCCAATGATCTAGCCAGCTTTCTATCCACCTTATAGTCCATTCATCCAGCCCATACTTCTTTAACATGCCGGCAAGAATACTGTGGGAGACCGTATCAAAAGCTTTGCTAAAGTCAAGGAATAGCACATCCACAGCTTTCCCCTCATCCACATTATCCAAATTATCTCCTCATAGAAGGCAAGTAGGTTAGTCAGGCATGACTTGCCCTTGGTGAATCCGTGCTGACTGTTCCCGATCACTTTCCTCTCCTCTAAGTGCTTCAGAATTGATTCCTTGAGGACTTGCTCCATGAGTTTTCCAGGGACTGAGGTGAGGCTGACTGACCTGTAGTTCCCCAGATCCTCCTCCTTACTTTTTTAAAGATGGGCGCTACATTAGCCTTTTTCCAGACATCTGGGACCTCCCCCGATTGCCATGATTTTTCAAAGATAATGGCCAATGGCTCTGCAATCACATCCGCCCACTCCTTTAGCACCCTCGGATGCAGCGCATCCGGCCCCATGGACTTGTGCTCGTCCAGTTTTTCTAAGTAGTCCTGAACCACTTCTTTCTCCACAGAGGGCTGGTCACCTCCTCCCCATGCTGTGCTGCCCAGTGCAGCTGTCTGGGAGCTGCCCTTGTTCGTGAAGACAGAGGCAAAATAAGCATTGAGTACATTAGCTTTTTCCACATCCTTTGTCACTAGGTTGCCTCTCTCATTCAGCAAGGGGCCCACACTTTCCTTGACTTTCTTCTTGTTGTTAACATACCTGAAGAAACCCTTCTTGTTACTCTTAACATCTCTTGCTAGGTGCAACTCCAAGTGTGATTTGGCCTTCCTGATTACACCCCTCCATTCCTGAGCAATATTTTTATACTCCTCCCTGGTCATTTGTCCAGTCTTCCACTTCTTGTAACCTTCTTTGTTGTGTTTAAGATCTGGAAGGATTTCACTGTTAAGCCAAGCTGGTCGCCTGCCATATTTACTATTCTTTCTACACCTCGGGATGGTTTGTTCCTGCAACCTCAATAAGGATTCTTTAAAACACAGCCAGCTCTCCTGGACTCCTTTCCCCGTCATGTTATTCTCCCAGGGGATCCTGCCCATCAGTGCCCTGAGGGAGTCAAAGTCTGCTTTTCTGAAGTGCAGGGTCCGTATTCTGCTGCTCTTCTTTCTTCCTTGTGTCAGGATCCTCAGCTCCACCATCTTATGGTCACTGCCTCCCAGGTTCCCATCTACTTTTGCTTCCCCTACTAATTCTTCCCGGTTTGTGAGCAGCAGGTCAAGACGAGCTCTGCCCCTAGTTGAATCCTCCAGCACTTGCACCAGGAAATTGTCCCCTCCATTTTTCTGACAGTCTCATCCCCTTGGGCACACGAGCTGAACTGCAGGGTCCCCAGTGAGCCATTCCCAGCCAGGGGCTCCCCGTCCACCTGCCACTGGAGCCAGGGGGTGGGAGTGCAGGGAGCAGCTGCAGCTGACACTGGGCCCCTGGCACTGGCAGGACGAGTTCAGCCCGGTCCCCGGCCGGGGGCTGTCTGGGGAGAGCAAGAGACACAGTGACAATAGTCAGAGAGAGAAATCCAGTGGCTGGGAGTCCCATGAGTTAACCCCACTCACACTCTACGAGCAGCTGGAACATCCCCTGGGCAGAGCTCTCCTTGTTCTGGGCCCAGCACCTGTACAGACTCCTGTCCTCAGCTATCACGTTGGGCAGCTCCAGTCACAGCTGATTCACCTCCATGGGGCGGGGGGGCTGCTGGCGACAGAGCAGAGGAACCGCAGGGAGTTGCCCTCCCGGGCCGTGAGCTGTGACCCGTTCACTACCAGGGTGCTGGGATTTGGGAACAGGAATAACAGAAGCCACTCGCACACTGAGCCTGCCTGTCCCTGTCCGGGGGCCGGATCGGGTCCAGCACCCCCTAGAGGGGAAAGTTCCCGTGCCCCACTTCCCACCCCGTAGTGATAGGTCGGAATAGCTGGGAGTCGCTCCTGTTAGCTCTGGAGATGGTGATTTGCAGAGTCCTCACTGGAGCTGAAATACCCACGGCAACATGTTAGATTGGAGAGCGCCCCCCACTGACCCCCTGATCCACATCCCAGAATCCCCCAATGACCCCCTGCCACACTGCAGCACGGCACCCCCTAGCGTAGGAATTCTTTGCCCAGCACCGATACTCCCCAGCATCCCCTCTGCTGAGCTTCGGCAGCTCCAAGCGCCTGGCCCCCCCTGGCCAGGGCTCAGGGACTCGTTCCCCTTGGCCCAGCTCAAGGGTGGTCTCGGTTCTGCTCCCAGCCTCACAGCTCAGACTCAGGGAGTCGCCCTCCTGGGTATCCAGAGATAAATGTCGCACTCAGCCTTCAATGGGGCCAGCACTGGAGGAGACGAACAGGCAGGTTACACGCCCCCCCCCCCCGAGATCCCCTGCCAAGGAATCGAGATTCAGACACCTCTGGGGTGGGAAATGGGGGCTGTGTGGAGACGTCGCAGCTCTGGGGTGGGCGCACAATCTTGGTGAATTTCCATGGCAGCAGGTCTCCGTAGCACAGATCGGTCCCTGACCCATCTCTTCCCCACTGCCCAACGCCCCCTAGTGCCGCCCTGGGGTCTGGAGACAGAGGGAACCGGGTTCTCTCCCTTCACAACACTCCCCACAGTCCTGAGGCTGCCTCGGGCTCTCCCCTCTGGGCACGGACCAGCCTGGCCCGGCTGAGCCTGGGGCCTGGCCCTGAGCACGGGCAGAGCGTGACTAGGAGACGCTCGCTGATTCCCGGGGCTCCCAGCGCGGCCTCTCACCGGGGCTTCCGTTCCTGGTCAGGGTCCCGGTGATGCTGGGGAGCCCGGTCGGGTCTGTAACACAAACCAGACAGGGGGAATCAGGGGGGCTGGACAGCACCGGGTGGGGGGGTCGCTAGTGATCCCTGAGCCTAGACATGGCCCCTCGCTGTGAGCTCAGCTGAGGGACGGGAAAGTCCCTGAAGTGACACAAGACCCGTGGGGGGGAAGGGAAGTGACAGACCCGACTGAGCCCCACCCAAGAGGCGCCTGACGGAACCCAGGGGCCGGGTTAGGGCCGTGCTGGGGAACCAGAACCGTGGGAAATGGAAACCCAAGGGACCAAAACTGGTTGATCAAAAAATGGCCTAATTCGCAGAGTCCCTAACGAGGGGCCGGGCTGCTTCAGCCTGGGTACTGAAGCGAGAGTCACCAGCACTAACCATCTGCCGGGCACACGGGCATTCAGCGTCCTGCTCCCCAAAGGTGTCCTCTGCAGGGCGGGCCAGAGTCACAGGTTTAATAACCCTGCTCCCACCCCCACCCTAGTCCTAGCCACCACCAGGGACATCAGACACGTCCCGCCTGAGTCCTTTGCCTTCCTCCCTCATCTCATCTCTCCCCAGCCCTCTCTTTTTGCCTCCTGGCTTGGATCTCCAGGCCCAGGCATTTTGCAGCCCGGCTGCACCCAGAGGGGCATCTGAAATCAACACACAGAACAGTCAGACACTGGTACCATATGGCCAGGCCTGGCAGGGTCCGTCCACGCTGCCCTCAAAGCCTTGCGGCGCCGAGGCTCAGAGTCTGGGTCCTTTGGGTCGGGCTAGCGGGGCTCGGGCTGCGGGTCTCTGATTGCAGCGCGGACGTTTCCTCCGAGGTCTGTGCAGAGGTTTGGGGTTGTGCTGGGGCCTGGACTCAGACACAGGCAGGGGACTGGGGGCCAGATTCCTTCTAAATCTCCCTCCGGCTGACAGGAACAAGGGCCGTCCCTACATTGATGCCTGATTTGATCCTTCACCTCGCAAAGGCGGCAGCTGATTTTCCGTCTGCCCTGGTTCTGCAGCACGAGGGTCACAGGCCACTGAATGGGGGTTTGCCCTGGGGCAGGGCGGGCCGAGGTCTCTGGACATGGAGCAGCAGCCCGGAGGGATCTCAGGGGGAACTGGGGTGGCTGGTATGAGGGGGGGAATCCCAGCAAGGGGGGACTGGAATGGGGTGGTAGATCCCAGCACAGGAGGATTCTAGGGGCAGGGCAGATTGGAGGTAGAGGGGGGAGCCATAGCCAAGGGGGGGCAGGAAGGGGTGAAGATCCCAAGGGAGAAGGGGCTGCACGGTGCAGAGCGAAGGGGCCTGGAGTAGAATTGCCTGAGGGTGCCTGGTGCGGGGTGGGGATCCCAGCCCAGGGCTGAGTTGGGGGAGGGGCTGGAGGACAGGGCTGGGAGCCGGGGGGGACTCCCAGCAGAGGGGGCTGGGGGCCGGCGTGAAGAGGCTTGGGGGGGGGTGTCACTCACAGACGACGTGGAGCCGGACGGTTCTGCAGGTGGAAGGTCCCTGTGGTGGCCTGTAGGTGACGCTGCAGACGAGCTCTTTGCCGTGGTCCCCCGGGCCAGGTGTGAAGTTGAGCGCGGAGCTGTGGGCCCAGGTGCCGTTCGCCAGCTGGGATGAGACATTCCGGGCTGTGTCGTTGAACGGCCCCGTCCAGGTGACTCGGGGAGGGGGCCCGGAGCAGCGCCCAGGGGCCGTGCAGGTCACAGTCACCGGCTCCCCGGCCAGCAGCGTCCCTGGCAGCCCCCGCGCTGGCGAGATCTGGATCTCTGGCTCCTCCGTCAGCCCTGAGACATGGGGAGAGGGAAGAGAATCGCTCAGGGAGATGAGATGTTTGCCCTTTAGGGGTGTGGCCCCAATCCGGCCCCAGGGCAGGGACTGGCTGGCTCAGGGGGGCTGTGAGCAGTGTCATAAATGTAGAGGGAAGAGTAACAACTCTCTGTGTGCAGTAGCATCAAATCCCTCATTGGCAGCTGTACTAAATCGCCTTCCCTGTAAGGGATTCATCAGCTCAAATAACCTAGTTGGCACCTGACCAGAAGGACCAATGAGGAAAGAAGAAACTTTCTGATCTCTGGGGGTCGGGGGAGGATTTGTTTGTTGCTCTCTCTGTTGTTCCCTCTCTGGATAGAGGGAGAGACCGAGCAGGTACAACATCTCCTGCAAATATACCTGGAAGACTAGATCTAAAACCACAGACATTGTAAGTAGGCAAGGAAAGGCGCTAGGTTATCTTGTGTTTTAGCTTGTGAATTTTCCTAGGCTACAGATGTAGTTTGATTTCTGTTTTTGTAACTGTGAAGCTGAGCCAGAGGGGAATCCTCTGTGTTTGAAATCTTTTATTTACCCTGTGAAGTTACCTTCCAAACTGATTTTAGCAGGTGTGATTCTTTTTTTTACACATTTTAAGAACCTGATTGATTTTTAGTGTCCTGAAGACAGAGTCTGGTCTGTGCTCACATTGCTAACCAACTGGTTGGTACATTATTCTCCAGCCTCCACAGGAAAGGGGGTGAAGGGGCTTGGGGGGATATTTTGGGAGGAGAGGGATTCCAAGTTACCATTCCCTGCATTTTTCTATAACTCACTTGGTGGTGGCAGCAATAGCGTCCAAGGAGAGGAGAAGGGATTTGTGCCTTGGGGAAGGTTTAACCTCAGTTGGTAGAATATAAGCTTAAGGGGTCTTTCATGCAGGTCCCCACATCTGTACCCCAGAGTTCAGAGTGGGGGGGACCCTCACAAGCAGTGACTGCAGCTGCTCTTACCTGCAGGGCCGGCTCTAGGTTTTTTGCCGCCCCAAGCAAAAAAAATTGTGGCTGCCCCCCACCCCCAGATATGAGCCCCCCCACCCACCAGTGCCCCCCACTCACACCCCCTGTTGCCGTAGCACTGGGCTCCCCCCCAAATGTGGGATCCGCTACCAGCACACTGCAGCCAAGCCCTGGCCCAGCTGCGACTCTGTCCCCATGCAGGTGGAGCTGCTGGGCAGCACGGAGCGGGAGTACTTCCACGTGGCGGCACTGCTCGGTCTCTCCCTCCGTCCAGAGAGGGAACAACAAAGAGAGCAACAAACAAATCCTCCCCCGACCCCCACAGATTTGAAAGTTTCTTCTTTCCTCATTGGTCCTTCTGGTCAGGTGCCAACTAGGTTATTTGAGCTGATGAATCCCTTACAGGGAAGGCGATTTAGTACAGCTGCCAATGTGGGATTTGATGCTACTGCACACAGAGAGTTGTTACTCGTCCCTCTATATTTATGACACTCTCCCTGGGCTTCGCAGCACTGCTGGTGGCCAAGGTGGATCAGTTTGCGCTCACCGCCCTCACCCCCGACATGCTGGCGGCTGAGGACCTGGAGAGCCCCCTGGACCTGCTGCTCTTCAGCCTCGTGGTGCCCTGGCCCAGCCCCGGCAGGTGGGAAGGCGAGGATCTCCGGCTGTGGGGCTACCTGCTCAGCACCGACGAACCCAGCCGACCGCTCACCTCCTCACACACTCCGGGAGCCCCTTGCCGCCATCGCAGCCCGGGCTCGGCTCCAGGGGAACCCGCTTCCCTCCCTCCCCGGCTCCTCACACACACTGGGCAGGGCTGCCCAGAGGATTCAGGGGCCTGGGGCAAAGCAATTTTGGGGGCCCCTTCCATAAAAAAAAGTTGCAATACTATAGTAACATGTATTTGGAAATGTAAAAAATAACTAGTGAAAATTAATTTGTAATAATTTGAAAATACACCAAATACATGATTTAAAAACATGAACTGCTTTACTGGTCTGTCTACATTGGCAGTTACACAATGGGCGGTCGCTGGGTGAGGGTGATGGTTGGTGCCAATGGGCTGTCACTGCCTGGAGGTGGTGCTGCTGTTGCCCAGGGCTGGGTGGGGAGCTGGGCTCTGGGGGGTGCCCGGCTCACAGGGGCTGGGCTCAGGACTGTGGGGAGATAGGGTTGGAGGTTGTCTGGCTCAGAGGGGCTGGGCTCAGAGCTGGGGGTCTGGGGTGGAGGGGGATGGGGTCGGGGGTGCCCAGCTCAATGGGGCTGGGCTTGGAGATGAGGGTCAAGGCTGTGGGGGATGGCATCGGGGGTGCCCAGCTCAGAGGGGCTGGGCTCAGAGCTGGGGGTCAGGGCTGTGAGGGGGATTGGGTCAGGGGTGCCCAGCTCAGAGGGGCTGGGCTCGAGCTGGGGTCAGGGCTGGGCCTGGGGGTAATAGGGTCGGGGGTGCCTGACAACCACCTCCTGAGACTCCCAATCCAACCTCCCCTAGCCCCAGACTGCCCCGTCGCTGCCCCCTGAGTGTCCCCGGGACTCCCTGCCCCTTAGCCAACCCCCTGGCCCCGGCCGCTTATCCCCGGCTCACCGCGCGCCTTGAGAAGCGGCCCCGCCCAGCGCTGCAGCCACATGGCTCGGGGGGGGCTGAGCTCTTCCCCGCTCAGAGCGGTGTGGTCAAGGGAGGAGCCGCGCGGCCCGGCGCGGGCCGCCCTGCCCCCTGACCACGTGGCTTGGAGCGGGGCGGGGCGGAGCTCAGCCCCCCCCCCCCCGGAGCCACGCGGCTGCTGTGCTGTTTAGGACCCGGGCGGAGGAGGAGCGGCTCGTCTTCTGCAGCCAGGCGGGGCCGCGCTACCGGTCAGGGGCCACCCCTCTCCCCCAAGCGGAGCCGGTAGCGCGGCCCTGCCCCGGCTGCAGAGGACAGGCCGCTCCTCGGCTCGCAGCGGCAGGATGAGCTGGGGCCCCAGCCTTATGCCGCCCCCTATATTTTGCCACCCTAGGAACCAGCTTGTTTAGCTGGTGCCTAGAGCCGCCCCTGCTTACCTGGCACGGAGATCGTGAGCGCAGGGTCAGCGCCATCGGAATTGGAGCGGTAAGTGTGTTCAAACAGGCCTTTATCAACATAAAAGAAATATTTCCCCGCATCCGTCCGTCGGGCATCACTGATTTGCAGGGAGCAGTCGCCGCGCGCTGGATCCCCCGTCACCCGGAACCGGCCCTGGGTCTCCTGCGACACCCCCAGGCAGGTGCCACTGCTGGCCACGGGAGAATCCTGGCCCACAGTAGCAGGCTCCTTGTACCACCATCTGCAGAGCTGGACCGAGGGATTGTCGGTGTCGTAGGAGGCTGGGTACGTGAAGGTGCAGGGGACGAGAACGCAGAGACCCTCCTGCACCGATACCGACTGCAGCACCCTCAGGGTAAATCCGGGCAGCTGGGACAGTGACCCTGCAGGGGATGAGGAGGGATCGAAGTGGGACCCATAGAGAGCGGAGCCCCCCCCAAACTCCCCACACAGCTCTGCCGGTGCCCCTCACTCCTGACCAACAGCCCCATGCGAGTCCAGCCCTGGGTCCTCAACCAAGTCTCACTCCATTTACTTTCCATCCCTCCCTACATCGAGCCCCCTGCCACCGCTCCCTGTCACTCAGCACCCCCTAGCACCGCACGGGGGCACTGGGCTTCACCTCCCCCTCTGGCCAGTCTCCCTTCCAAGTTCTGGGACAGACCTGGCCCCGCTTAGCGCAGGTTCTGCCCTTCCCCCTGCCCTGGGGCTGCAGGTGCTGCTTACTTACCCCTCCAGAGCAGGGCGAGGATCAGGACCCTCAGCGTGGCAGGACCCCCTGCTCTCCAGTGGGGGCCCTGAGGCGGGAGCTCCCTTTCCCCAGCGTCCTGCTGTGGCATCGGGACTCTGCCCATGACTGGGGCATCTGGCTGGTACAAACCTAGAGACAGACGGGGGGTGAGAAGTGTGAGAGCAGAGGCTGTTTGGGGGGCGCAGATCTGCCTGGGGAACCATCAGTGCTGCTGGGCTCTGCAGGGGGCTGATCTGGGGCTGCTGGCAGCGCAGGGACCTCCCATCCACACAGAAAACCCCAAATCACCAGATGGTCCTGAGAGATCATGAGCTAAAAAAATCCTTAAATTGGTGAAAAAAACCTGAGATTTTCTTTAAGAATCATGAGAGTGGCCAGAAAAACCCAAGCTGGTGACAGAAGGTCGGAAGGCAGCGCTGCTCAGTGCCTGCTTTGCTTCAGTCTTCCCACAAAAAACAACTTGTGAGCGGGAAACCAGCGAAGTTACCACGGACAACAAAGCGGAAGGGCTGCAGATCGGGATCAGTAAAGAACACGTCAGGGATGTTCTGGCCAATTTGAATGAATTCAGATCAGTGGGAAGCTGTTCAACCCAGGGCGGTTGAAGGAATTAGTGGAAGAAATCTTGGAGCCACTGGCAATAATATTTGCAAACTCATGGATGCCAGGTGAGGTCCCAGAAGATGGGAGAAGGGCTAACAGAGTGGCCATATTTAAAAGGGGAAAAGGGAGGAGCTGGGAAACTACAGACCAATCGGCCTGACCTCGACACCTGGAAAGCTACTAGAGCAATGTATAAAACCTTCAATTTGTGAGGCCGAAGGGGTGATCACCAGCATGGATTTACCAAGAACAAATGCTGCCAAACCAGCTTGGTTTCCTTCTTTGATGAGGTAAGTGAACTAAGAACTTTGCCATTACTGTATGTAATTGATTCCATTTAACCAATTCTAGCTCTCATCTCTACCTTTTTCCTTTCATGAATAAAACTTTAGGTTTTAGATTCTAAAGGATTGGCAACAGCGTGATTTGTGGGTAAGATCTGATGTGTATATTGACCCGGGGCTTGATTCTTTCGGATTGAGAGAACCTTTTTCTTTTATTGGGGTGTTGGTTTTCATAACCATTCATTCCCCAGGATGAGTGGCTCTGGTGGTGATACTGGGAGACTGGAGTGTCTAAGGAAATTGCTTGTGTTGGTCACTGGGGTAAAACCAAAGTCCTCTTTGTCTCGCTGGTTTGGTTTGCCTTAGAGATGGAAAAACCCCTGCCTTGGGCTGTAACTGCCCTGTTTAAGCAATTGGTCTTGAATTGGCACTCTCAGTTGGGTCCCACCAAAACCGCATCGTCACAAGGTGATCCCAGCAGTTGAAGGCCAAGAAGCCTAACTTCAGTGATGGGCAAACTGGTTGAAATTATAGTAAAGTGAAAGTATAGCAAAGAGCAGAATGATCAGATGCAGAGATTTGTTGGGGAAGACTCAATATGGTTTTTGTAAAGGGAAATCATGGGTCGCCAAACTACTAGAATTTTTTGACGGAATCAACAGCATGTGGACAAGGGTGACCCAGTCGATGTCCTTAGATTTTCAGAAAGTCTTGGACAAGGTTCCTCCCTAAAATACTCTTAAGCAAAGTGAGCTGTCATGGGATAAGTGGGAAGGGATCAGTAACTGGTTAAAAGCTAAGAAACCAAGGATGGGAATAAAAGGCTAATTTTCACAGTGGAGAGAGGTGAATAGTGGTGTCCCCCAGGGGTCTGTACTGGGACCAGGGCTGTTCAACATGTTCATAAACGATCTGGAAAAAGGGGTAAACAGGGAGGTGGAAAAATATGCGGATGATACAAAACTACTCAAGATCGTTAAGTTCAAAGCTGACTGCGATGAGCTACAAAGGGATCTTACAAAACTGGGTGACTGGGCAACAAAATGGCAGATGAAATTCAATGTTAATAAATGAAAAGTGATGCACATTGAGAAACATACTCCCAACTATACATATAAAGTGATGGGGTATAAATTAGCTTTTACCACTCAGGGAAGAGATTTGGGAGTCACCATGGATAGTTCTCTGAAAACATCCACTCAATGTTCTGCGGCTGTCAAAAAACCTAACAGAATGTTGGGAATCATTAAGAAAAGGAAAGATAATAAGACATAAAATATCATATTGCCTCTATATAAATTCATGGTACGTGCACATCTTGAATACTGTGTGAAGTTCTGTGGCCCTATCCCAAATTGGAATTGCTAAAAAAGTTCAGAAAAGGGCAACAAAACTGATTAGGGGATGGAACAGCTGGAGATTACTAAGACTGGGACTGTTCAGTTTGGAAAAGAGACGACTAAGGGGGGATATGATAGAGCTCTGTAAAATCATGACTGGTGTGGAGACAGTAAATAAGGGAGTGTTATTTACTCCTTCCCATAATACAAGAACTAGGAGTTTCCCAATGAAATTAATAGGCGGCAGGTTTAAAAAAAATGTAAGGAAGTATTTCTTCACACACAGTCAACCTGTGGAACTCTTTGCCAGGGGATGTCTGAAGGCCAAAACTATAACAGGGTTCAAAAAGAACTGGATAAATTCATAGAGGATAGGTCAATCAATGGATTATTAGCCACGATGTACAGGGATAGTGTCCATAGCGTAGTTTTGCCAGAAGCTGGGAATGGGCGACAGGGTACGGGACACTTGATGATTCCCTGTTCTGTCCATCCCCCCGGAGCACCTGGCACTGGCCACTGTTGGAAGACAGGATACTGGGCTAGATTGTCCTTTGGTCTGACCCAGTCTGGCCGTTCTTATAGAGAAATGTGAACTTGGTGGAACTACCGTTAACTGGATACAGAACTGATTAAACAATCGCAAACAATGAGTAACTGTTAATGGAACGATGTGGGATTGGAGGGAGGTCTCAAGTGTGGCTCCGCAGGGATTTCTTCTAGGTCCCGTGTTGTTTAACATTGTCGAAGAAAAACTCAGTTCTCGCTTTTTGTTTGGGTGCAGCAAAATCAAATACTTTATTAAATACTCTAGTGAACACAAGAGGGAGAGAGTGTCTGCAATACTAGAACAGAAAACAAGACTGCAATTCACAAGGTCGTAATGACTCTTCACACAATTCTCTTTGTACCACATACCTTACAGCATGCAGGGTCACGTTAACTTCTAACATACATTAAGATCCCTTCAAACCTATATTAATTAATTCTTGGCCTCCACAACATCTTTATCAATGACCTGGATGTAGGACTAGGGAGCAGACTGATCAAATCTGCAGATGACACAAAGCTGGGAGGAGTTGCCATCACTTTGGAAGATGGAGCTAAACTTCAGAGGAATCTTGATAAATTGGAGAATTGGGCTGTAGCTGACACAATGAAATTCATCAAGGACAAAAGGAAGATGCTCCACGTAGGGAACAAAAACCCAATGCACAAATACAAGATGGGGAAGAACTGGCTTGGCAGCAGCACTGCTGAGAAGGAGCTGGGAGTTGTGGCGGATCACAACCTCGACAGGAGTCAGCAATGTGATGCTGTTGCAAAAGCCCCCCCCCCCAACAAATGCAATGTCAGGTTGCATGAACAGAAGCAGAGTGTGCAAGTCAGGAGAGGTGACAGTACCGCTCTATGCCTCAGCTGGAGGACTGTGTCCAGTTTTGGTCACCAATGTATAGAAAGGATGTAGAGAAATTGGAAAGGATTCAGAGGTGAGGGATCAAAGGGATGGAATGGAAGCCCTAGGGGCACAGCCTGAAGGAACTGGGTATGACTAGTTTGGAAAAGAGATTGGTGGGGTGAGAGGGGACATTATCACAGTTTTCAAGTACAGGACAAGCTACCATAGAGAAGCTGGGTTCTCTCTCACCCCAGAGAGCAGGACGAGAGCAGTTGGACAATGGAGCAGATGCCCAGGGAGGTGGTGGAAGTGCCTTCACTGTAGGGTTTCGAGAGGGGGCTGGACAGTATCTGTCTGGGATGGGTTAGACCCAACAAATCCTAAATCTTGGCAGGGGTTGGACTAGGTGACCCCTGTGGTCCCTTCTCACCCTGTGGGTCTGTGATTCTAGGATTCGCTAAAAAATCCCAAGATTGAATGTGAACATGACAACCCCAACCCCTCCCTGAAATTCACTGATAAATCCTGAGGTTTGCTTTAAAAATCCTGAGATTGGCCAAATATTGTGAGATTTGCTCACAGAATCCTGACTTTGGCTTTTAAAATCCACAGATTTGTGCTTTGTCTCCTTGCACCCGGTTCTTTGCAGCCCTTTGCCTCATCCACCCCACCTGGGTGCTGGTGCAGTGAGCTCGGCGGGTGTCAGCCTGGATTCCCCATGGCCCATGCACCAGCCCAGAGCATGGTGGGACGGGCCCTGCTGCCCAGGGCTTTAGGGGCAGGGGCCGGGCCCGTGAGATCCAGCCTCCATCCCCATCCCTGCGTCGGGACCCTGCTCAACCTTGAGGGGCATCCGCAGAGCTGTGGGGGCAGGGAGCCCAGGGCTCGGATAGCAAGAGGCTGCAGGTGGGGATTGAGGGGCACCCCAGTCTCCACAGACCATCCAGCTCCCTCCCCCCTAGTTCCACTCCCACCTAGACCTGCAGAGGGGGGCTCAGCACCCGGCTCTCCGACCCTGCAGCCTGGGTTCCTGACTCAGAGTCTGGGGAAGCGGCAAGCACAGGAATGTGAAAGCAGAATTGGGTGCGGACGGGAGGGGGTTGGGGGGAGATGCTCTCTCAGAAACCCAGCACCAGCATCCTGCCGACTTCCCCTCCTTCTAGCTGGCCCTAACCACGGCTTCCCTGCAACAGAGGCAGGCTGCATATTGCTTGTGGGGCTGGAAATAGAACCCAGGAGTCCGGGCTCTGAGCCCTGCTAACCTTCACTCTCCTCCCAGAGTTGGGATAGAGCCCAGGAGTCCTGACTCCCTGCCTCCACCCTCCACTGTAACCCACTAGACCCTGCTCCCCTCCCAGAGCCAGGGACAGGAAAGGAGACCTGACTCTGAGACCCTCTACACCCCACTCCGGTCCCAGAGCTCTGGATAGACCCAGTAGTCCTGGATCCCAGCCCCACTGTTATGACCATTCCCCTCCCAGAGTCGGGAATAGAACCCAGGAGTCCTGTCTACCTGCCCCCCATCCCAGATCTATCCCTTAATTACTGGTTTTCCCCATCACACAATAATATTTGAAGACTAGCAGCTCACACCTCGTATCGTATTGTACATGCATTAAATGCTAATCACTCACCCCGAGCTGAGATGCAGCCGCCTCTGGGGCGGGACGGCTGGGAACAGCCACACAGCGACACTGCCCAGGGGTTGCTCACCCGGAGCTGAGATGCGTCTGCCTCTGGGGCGAGGCGCTGGGAACAGCGCACTGGAACAGCAGATGTCCGGTTAGGATGGCTAGTGAATCCCGACTCCAATGGGAAGAACCGTGTGCGTGAGGAGACCTGCCTGGGACTGAGCAGGCGTGAGTGTCAGGGCGAGGGCTGTGGAGAGATGTGAGATTTCAAGACAGGAAAGGGAAGTCAGGGCGTGAATCTGGCCCTAGAGCATCTTGCAGAAGCCAGTTCCAGTGGCTGCAGATCTCGGTGCCATCGACGCAAGCGGGAGATTGTCCCAGATACAAGCAGCTCCCACGGACAGCCGCCTTCTGACCCCACCACGTGGGGGTGCGTACTGGCTGGGGGGACTGGCTGGGAGGGTAATGGGGCACAGGGCCCTTCCCCTCTATAGGGCACTGGCTCCAATCTGCCGAGGGTGAGTTTGACACTCTGTATCTCAGGGAAACAACCTACACGCACCCCCGTTTTTATCTTTAGAAAATGACTGTGTGTATCCAATGCAAAGTTTGTCATTTCGGGTGTCTTCAGAAGGCTTGTGAGGCACTGAGCCTTGCTCCCTCCAGCCAGGCCCCTCTCCTCCTATAGATGGAGAGAGACTGACTGGACTTCTGGCTTCCCTGGCCTTCTTATAAGGCCCTGGTGCTCAGTTTGAGGCGTGGACCCAGCTGCAGCCACTTCCCCAATCAGCCCAGCCTAAAGCCCCTTCCCAGGGCTGTTTTTAACCCTTCAGGGCAGGAGCAGGGGTCCACCCTGCTACATATCCTAAAATAATAGTCAGTGTATGTATCTATCCAGTGTATGTGTGTGCGCACTGTCTATATGTACTGTGTGTGTGTTTGAGTGTGTGTGTGTGTGCGCATGTATGTACGGTACAGAGCCATTTACGCACGACCCCTTTATGCGCGAATCCACTTAACACGCGGTAGCGCCATGCCTCCCCGTGCTACCTATTTAACACGCGAGACTCGTTAACACGCGGTACAGGAACTTGCTATATAGCGCTACAGATTTGCTCACTAACTCACTGAGATAGAAATCGACAGGAAGTGCGGAGCACAATCGTGTTGTATGTTTTTCCCCGTGTTCGTAAAGACGTATCACGCACGCTTACTCATTGGCACGCTACAGGGCAGAGGGCAAGCGTTAGCGTTCCTACAGTGGAGAAGAAAAGCTGCTGCAATACATCGAGCAAATAGCGGAGAAACCCAGGCCAGAGTTTGAAAAGACACTGGGATTGCCGAATCTGCTCTCCAAGGATGGAAAAACAATGAATATAAACTGAACGGCTTTGTACAAAGTATCGATTCTGCCGCGGGGCTTAAGTGAAAACGTGTGCACTATTCAGCAAAACCCACGAGAGAGAAAACCATGCGCACGTGGTTTGCTCAGGAAAGGCTGAAAGGAATGGCCCTAAGGTGGGCCAACTCTTCAAGCCCAAGCGACCAAATTTGGAATTTTAACAGGGGATGAATCATTCAAAGCCAGCAAGGGGTTTATAAGTCGTTTTAAAAAGCGTCATGGCACAGCGCAGGTATCGATTTCTTTTGGCACGTGCCAAAAAGTGAGTTTTATTCCTATTTGCAAGTTTACAGTTTCTGTGATTCTCTGACATGTCTAGAAACCAAGGATTCTTCTGTGCTTGGACCAATCTTAGCACATAGTAGGTGCTATTGTAACACAAAGACAAACACAATCAATTCAGCATTTCTCAAAGACTGAACACTTGCTTTCACGCTAAGATCTGGCTTTGTGGTAACTGCATTATCTTGCAGGGATCAGTAACTAGCATCACCTGGTCTGCTCTGGTCTCGCAGGGGGTCCCAAACTTCATTGCACCATAACCCTCTTCTGACAACAAACATTACTACACGACCCCAGGAGGGGGGATCGAAGTCTGAGACCTCGGAGCCCAGGCAGTGAGTCTCAGACTTTGTTCCCGGGATACAGCAAGTCTAAGCCAGCCTTGGTGACCCCATTAAAATGGGGGCGTGACCCACTTTGAGGTCCTGATCCACAGTTTGAGAGCCACTGCTCTAGAGGGAATCGTACTGCACCCAACACCGGGGTATCTGAAAGCCTTCTAGTCATCACAGAGCAAATGAAGTAATCCAGGGCTGGCCTTAGCCACGGGCGAACGGGGCTGTAACGGGTTCAGTCACAGAGACCCCCTTGGGCCTGTCACCTGATGTGCTGACACTACATCAGAGCCCATTTTACCTGCCATCTTGGGACTGCAGAAACCTGCCTTGCTGAGCCAGACATGCCAGCCTGCTGCAACACAGACCCAGGGTCTGAACCGCACCCGCAAGCCGCAGACTTAAATGAAAATGACTTAGCACGTGCTCCTATCTCCAGCACCCAGACACCCAGCTCCCAATGGGATCCAAACCCCAAATAAATTTGTTTTACTCTGTATAAAGCTTATCAAGGGGAAAATCATGAATTGTCCACCCTCTCTAACACTGATAGAGAGAGATGCACAGCTGTTTTCTCCCCAGGTATAAATCACGAACTCTGGATTAATTAATAAACAAAAGTGATTTTATTAAGTATCAAAAACAGGATTTAAGTGGTTTCAAGTAATAACAGACACAACAAAGTAAGTCACCAAGCAAAATAAAACAAAACACGCCAGTCTAAGCCTAATACATCAAGAAACTGAATACAGGTAAATCTCACCCTCAGAGATGTTCCAATAAGCTTCTTTCGCAGACTAGACTCCTTCCTAGTCTGGGCCCAATCCTCTCCCCTGGTTCAATTCTTGTTAGCTTCAGCTCAGTTGGTACATAGGGATTTCTTCATGACCAGCAGCCCCCTTTGTTCCTTTCCACCCCCTTTTATATCTTTGACACAAGGAGGGAATCGTTAGTCTCTCCTTCCTTCCCACCCCTCCTTCTAACTGGAGAAGCACCAGGTTAAAGATGGATTCCAGGTCAGGTGACATGATCACATGTCCCGTGAGCCCCCCCTTCATTCCTCCAGGACTGGCCTGCACGTATGCACTGGAGACTTGCAGGTAAACAGAGCCATCCACAGTCAATTGTCCTAGCTAATGGGAGCCATTAAGATTCCAAGCCACCATTAGTGGCCCACACGTTGCATAATTACAATAGGACCTCAGAGTTATGCTACATATTCCTAGATTCAGGTACAAGAATGATACATTCATACAACTAGGAGGACCACACTCAGTAGATTATAACCTTTGTAATGATCCCTTACAAGAGACCTTTTGAATAAAGCATATTCCAGTTATGTTATATTCACACTCATACACATATTTTTATAAAGCATGATGGAATGCAACATCACAGGGGCACCTCCGCAGCAGGGGTGCCCCTCCCCCTGCTGGCTTCTGCAGCCCCGTGGCTCCTGCCCCCTGCCTTGGAGCCACCCTGGCCAGCTGCTCCTGGGAGATTCCAGTCTGCTGTAAGGAGCAGGGGGAAGGGCTCTGATGTCAGCCTGTTCCCTTTCCTGCCAATGTGCCCCATCTCTGCAGAGCAGGTGGGGTGGGGGACAGGGCTCACCCAGAGTGGGACGGCACTGCTGTGTCTCAAGGAGCTTTCCTTCAGCCTGCAAAGAGCTGCTCTCTTAAAGGGGCAGCATGCGGTCTTGCACACATTCCCCCAGCTCACACACTCCCCCAGCTCACACACACTGTCTCTTTCACACTCACTCCACCCAACACATACTTATCTTGCTGTTGTTACTTGTTACTTCCTGCAATGCACATATATGCTCTGTAATTTTATTCTTTCAAAGTGCCGTTAGTTGACTTTGTTGACTGGTCTCTGCATTTCATAATTTTATTTCTCTCTTATGCTCACACTGAATTCTTTGAGTAGTGAGTTCTAAACTGCCTAACCTGTCCGGGCTGGAGTAATTAGCATTATTACTGTTAGTATCATATTGTGCTTTGCCATTCATTATGTAAAGTGGCACAATCAAATAATAGCATCCTCCTAGAACGTAACGAGCTTTTACTCACTTTAGTAATTCCAGTTTCAAAAACATTAGCTAAACACAGAACTATAGACACTACGCAGATGAAAGTCCTGTGGCTGCGGGAGGCCGTGGGCTCTGGCAAGATGCAGCCCATGTGTGACAGCACGAAGCCTTGAGCCACATGCCGAGCATCAGGCACCACAAGCTCCAGCAGCAGCGCAGGAGGGTGGCAACACCCCATGTGCCAGGCCCCCCTTACTTCTGCGCTGCTGCTGGCGCTGCCTTCAGAGCTGGATGCCCGGCCAGAACCTGCCAGTATCAGGCCATCCTGCCAGGGCTTAATTTGAGCCACAGCTGAGCTCTGGCATCTCTTTCAATTCAAATTAAACACTTTGGGAGGCAACGGGGCCCATTGGCCTTACCCGGGGTGGCAGTGCCCTGAGCTGAGGTCTCATTCTCTGTTTCCTCAGTCCCCTGAGTTTCTAATTCCTTGTCGGGTCTTCGGTGGCTGAGGAAAGGCCTGATCTACACACTGGACTCAGGCACTGTGGATTCCCTGACCCCCGGCCTGTCCTTTCTTCCGCTTTCACAAGTGCAGCAGGGTGTCCTGAGAGAGAGAGAGAGAGAGAGAGAGAGAGAGAGAGATTCTGGGATATGTAAGTGGCTGACACTCAAGATATAGAGATAGATTGATGGGTGGGTGGGTGAGTAGATAGCTAGGCCTGGTGATAGGTGGGTACATAGGTGGGTCTATAAGTAGTTAGTTAGTTGGTGTCAAATATAAAGGGAATGGTAATAACCTTAGGTATGCAGTAACATAAATCCCTCCTGGCCAGAGGTACCGAATCACTTACCTATAAGGGGTTAATCAGTTCAATTAACCTAGTTGGCACCTGACCTGAAGGACCAACAGGAAAAGAAGATACTTTCAAAACTGGGAAGGGGGGAGGTTTTGTTTGTACTTTTTCAGTTGTTCTCTCTTCGGGCAGAGAGAGGGACCAGGCAGAAATATAAACTCTCCTAAAGCCTGACGTGGAATAAGCATCTAAAATTACAAAAATAGCAAGGAAATGCATTCGGTTGTCTTTTGTTTTAGCTTGTGATTTTTCCAGATGCTAAGAGGTAATTTTATTCCTGTTTTGTAACTGGAATGCAGAGTCAGAGGAGAGTCCTCTGTGTTTTGAATCTTTTTATTTACTCTGTAAAGTTATCTTCCATCCTGATTTTACAGAGGTGCTTCTTGTACTTGTTTTCTTGAGAATACAATTCTTCTTTTCAGAACCTGATTGATTTTCAGTGTCCTAAAAAACCAGGGATTTGGTCTGTACTCATTGGTTTAACCAGTTGGTTGGTACATTATTCTCCAGCCTCCCCAGGAAAGTGGGTGAAGAGGCTTGGGGTGATATCTTGGGGGGGGAAAGGGCTCCAAGTGACACCTCCCTGAATGTTTGTTTAAATCACTTGATGGTGGCAGCAATACCGTCCAAGGACAAGGAAAGGAATTTGTGACTTGGGGAAGTTTTTAACCTAAGCTGGTGGAATATAAGATTAGGGGGTCTTTCATGTGGGTCCCCACATCTGTACCCCAGAGTTCAGAGTGGGGAGGTAAAGCTGACAGTTGGATAGACAGATAGGAGGTAGGTGAGTGCGTAGGCGGGTAGGTCAGTGGGTGGTTGGGTCAGTGCATTGGTAGCTAGGGGGGTAGTAGGAAGCTGGGTGGGTCAATGGTTACATAGGTAGAAAGGTGGGAATGTAGGGGGGTGGGATGGTAGGTGAATTGTTGAGTAAGATGGTAAGTTTGTAGGAAGGTAGCTAGGTGGGGTGGTATATGGGTAGATGGATGGGTCAGTGGGTTGGCAGCTAAGCAGGCTAGTAAGTTGGTAGATTGGTGGATCAGTGGGTTGGTAGCTAGGTGGGTACATAGGTGGGTAGGTCGGTAAGTGGGTCAGTAGCTGAGTTACCGTCTGTAATAGAGCAGGGTGAGGTAATAGGCCAGGAAGAATCCAGTCACCACGAAGACGAGTTTGCAGCTGATTTCGATAAATGCCCGAGTAAGGCCACCTGTGGGAGCTGGAAGAAGCCGAGAGTCTGGGATAGATCCCTGCAACCCCTGCCCCGAGCCAGCCAGCCCCCGCCCTGGGGCCGGATACAAGCCAGCACCCCCTAGAGGGGAAATTCCCAGCCCCCTGAGACAGCCAGTCCCTCCTCTGGAGCTGGGTCAGAGCCAGCGCCCCCTAGAGGGGATAAGCCCCATACCCCATTCCCTGCTGCCTGAGGAAGCCAATCCCCCACCCTCGGGCCAAGTCAGAGCCAGCGCCCCCTAGAGGGGAAGGTCTCTCACCTGTTTCCGGTGGGTTCAGCAGTAAAATATGGAACCCGTGGGGGTTGGAGCCGAGGCAAAAGATCTGGTGGCTTCCATCACCACCTCCCATCCAGCTCAGGGTGCTGACGGCCTCGTCCCCCTGGGCCCAGGAGCTGACCTGCAGGGCCCCCCATGAGCTGTTCCCAGCCAGGGGCTCCCCGTCCACCTGCCACTGGAGCTGGGGTGGGGGGTGGGAGCGCAGGGAGCAGCTGCAGCTGACGTTGGGCCCCTGGCGCTGGCAGGACGAGTTCAGCCCGGTCCCCGGCCGGGGGCTGTCTGGGGAGAGCAGGAGACACAGCGACAACAGTCAGAGAGAGAAACCCAGGGAGTCCTCTGGGTTAACCCCACTCAAACCCACTGGCAGGGAGTCCTGTGGGTTAACCTCACTCAGACTTGACAAGCAGCTGGAACGTCCCCTGGGCAGAGCTCTCCTCTTTCTGGGCCCAGCACCTGTACAGCCCCCCATCCTCGGCCATCACGTTATGCAGCTCCAGCTGCAGCTGATTCTCCCCCACCGGACGGGTACCCTCGACGGCTCGGCTCCCCCTCACCCAGCCCAGCACAGCAGTGGGGCTGCTGGTGATGGAGAAGAGGAACCGCAGGGAGTCGCCCTCCCTGGCCATGAGCTGTGAACCTCTCCTCACTCCCCCCAGCACAGCACCCCCCCAACTCTCCACCCCACACCCTGCAGCCCAGCACCCCTACTGACCCACCAAATTGATCCCTGCAGCATAGCACCACCTAGAACCTTACGCTGCACGTGCACACGCAGGACCCAGCTGGCCGACCCGTAGGAATTCTTCTCCCAGCACCGATACTCCCCAGCGTCCCCTCTGCTGAGATTTGGCAGCTCCAGGTGCCCGGCCCCTCCCTGGCCGGGGCTCAGGGACTCGTTCCCCTTGGCCCAGCTCAGGGTGGCCTCGGCTCTGCTCCCAGCCTCACAGCTCAGGCTCAGGGAGTCTCCCTCCTGGGTCTCCAGAGACACAACGTCGCCCTCAGCTCCCCACGCATCCAGCACTGGAAGAGAAGAATGGGCAGGTTAGGCCCCCGCAGAGATTCCTGCCCCCACAACAAGGCACCGAGATCCAGCCACCTCTTGGGTGGGGTATGGGGGATGGCTATACAGGCACGACTCACCCAATAGCCAGCTCTGGGGTGGGTGCACAATCTTGGTGCCTTTCCATGGCAGCAGGTCTCTTTCGCACAGATTGGGCCTTAACCTATCTCCTCCCCAGTGCCCAGCCCCCCCTAGTGCCACCCCGCAGGCTGGAGACAGAGGGCACCGGGCCCGCTCCCCCCACCACCCTCCCCACTGCCCTGCGGCTTCCTCGGACTCTCCCCTCTAGGAACAGACCAGCCTGGCCATGGGCGACATATGAACCGCCAGCTCAGGGAGGCTGGCCCCAGGCACCGCCCCTTCTACCCGAGGCCCCAACCCAACTGGAGCCCAGAGCCCTCCCACCATGGCTGCTGGCCCCCTTGATCCAGGCCTGGGCCACAAGAGCACCCCAGCCCCAGAGCACTGGGTGAGAAGGGGGTGCGGCACTCACCTCCTGGAGTCCCAGGCCACAGGCCGGTCCCCTGTACCCCTAGCCCCAGCCCCAGCGCTGCCCTGGGGGAACAGCGTGGGCCGTGAGCAGGAGAGGAGCTGAGGGCAGAGCATGGGTGGGGCCACGTAGGGCTGTTTGGGGCAGCTCAGCCTCCCATGGCCTGCGATTCCCGTCGCCCATGAGCCTGGCCCGGCTGAGCCTGGGGCCTGGCCGTGAGCGCGGGCAGAGCGTGACTAGGAGGCGCTTGCTGATTCCCAGGGCTCGCAGCGCGGCCTCTCACCGGGACGTCTGTTCCTGGTCAGGGTCCCAGTGATTCTGGGGGGCCCGGGTGGGTCTGTAACACAAACCAGACAGGGGGAATCAGGGGGGCTGGACAGCAACCAGGGGAGGGGGGCGCTAGTGATCCCTGAGCCTAGACACGGCCCCTCGCTGTGAGCTCAGCTGGGGGATGGGAAAGTCCCTGAAGTGACACAAGACCCGTGGGGGGGAAGGGAAGCGACAGACCCGACTGAGCCCCACCCAAGGGGCGCCCAATGGAACCCAGGGGCTGGGTTAGGGCCGAGCCGGGGAACCAGAACTGTGGGAAATGGAAACCCAAGGGACCAAAACCAGGGGGGTCAAAACTCGGCCTAATTGGGGCAGGCACTAACAAGGGGCCGGCCCGCATCAGACTGGGTACTTGAGCAAGTGTGACCAGTGCCACTGTCTGCCGGGCGCCTGGGCATTCAGCGTCCTGCTCCCCAAACGTGTCCTCCCCAGGGCAGGACAGAGCCAGGGGTCTAAATAACCCCACTCCCACCCCCAGCCCAGGCTCAGCCTCCACCAGGGACATCAGACACCCCCGTCATGGGTCCTTTGCCTTCCCCCAGTTCATCTCTCCCCAGCCCTCTCCTTTTCTCCCCGGGCTTGGCTGGCCAGACCTGGGTATTTTGCAGCCCGGCTGCACCCAGAGGGGCGGCTGAAAGCAACACCCAGAACAGCCAGACGCTGATACCGTCTGGCCAGGCCTGGCAGGGTCCGTCCATGCTGCCCTCAAAGCCCCGCGGCGCCGAAGCTCAGAGCCTGGGTCCATTGGGTCGGGCTCGCGGGGCTGGGGCTGCGGGTCTCTGATTGCAGCACGGACGTTTCCTCCGAGGTCTGTGTAGACGTTTCGGGGTCGGGCTGGGGCCTGGGCTCAGACACGGGCAGGGGACTGTGGGGTGGGTTCCTTCTCAATCTCCCTCCAGCTGAGGGAACAAGGGCTGTCCTTACACTGAAGCCTGATTTGATCCTTCACCTCACAAAGGCGGCTGCTGATTTCACCTCTGCCCTGGATCTGCAGCGCGAGGGTCCCAGGCCATTTAATGGGGGTTTGCCCTGGGGCAGGGCGGGCTGAGGTCTCTGGACACCGAGCCGGGAGCGTGTTTAGTGCCGGACAGTGACTGGGTCCCGTTAACCCTCTGCCCCATATAGAGCATCCACCGATCCCGGCAGAAAGGGGAGGGGGTGGAGGAGACACAGTGGGACAGATTGGGGGAATCTCAGGGGTTGCTGGTTGTGACGGTGCTGCCCGTGGGAGCCAGCTGAGGTCACTCAATCAGGGTGAACTGCAAACCAAACGGGGCAGACAAACCCCAAATGCTGGTGGTTATTCCAATACTTAGATTTACCAACCAGCACAAAACAGCTTCTACAGTACCTTACTGGTCACTTAGAAGTCCAAACCACGCAGTTCCCTTAAAGTGCCCAGCCTCAGGCCTCCGTCCAGACACACCTGTCAGATATGATGATGATTCCTGAGAATCTTACTTCATCATATAAAAGAAAAGGTTCTTCCAATCCCAAAGGATCAGCCACATACCCAGGTCCAATTATAACTTAGATCTTACCTAAAATACACGCTATAGCCAATTCTTATTAACTAAGCTAAAATTTATTAAAAAAGAAAAGAGAGAGAGTGTTGGTTAAAAGATTAATCTACAGACAGACTTGAATTCAATTCTTGAGGTTCAGATACACAGCAGAGATGAGCTTGTAGTTGCCAAAAGTCCTTTTAGAAATAGTCCATAGGTTATAGTCCAATGTCCATATTCAGGGTGGCTCCAGTCAATGACTGGGGATCTCAATCCTTGTGGCTTAAGGTTTCCCCCTCTTGAAACCCAAAGCAGATCTGAGATGAAGAAGGATCGTGTCCCAGGCTTCTTATACATTTCCAGCAGCCTTTCGGCCTGAGAAAACAATAGGCTCAACTCCTTCTCCCAAACATCCTGGCAATTAGCACAGAGTAATTTACCCATTAAACAGTTCAGATACAGGTTAGCACAACCTTCAAAGAGACACAGAGACAATAATACTATTTTACTCAAGTATCATTATAAATGTTAATATTCCTTTTTTTGATCTTTGAATTAAAACTATAGCAATAGACAAGACTTGTTTGCTGCCATCACAAGACCTGAGCAAACATCTCCCCTTCTACCTCTAACAATGCAGACTTGCATTTCAAAGCTCTGTTCATTTACATATCTTCCTAACCAGTCCTCAAGGTTCACCCATGGGTCAGGTCAGTCTATGAGTTAATTAACTCTTTCTGTTCCTGTCATCTTTCGATGAGATATTATATCACAGTCATAACGTCACACCCCCAACGCAAAATTGATGCAGGAAGGGATGACACAAACATCACTGAGTGCATCCTAATGAGTCCCCATCCGGGACAATGCATCAGCTACAATATTTTCCTTCCCTCTTATGTGGACTATATCCATTTCATACTCTTGAAGGGCTAAACTCCAGCGCAGCAACCTGGAGTTGGTACCTTTGGCTTTGTGCAGCCAGACCAAAGGGGCCTGGTCACTCAACACAGTGAATTTTTGGTTGTACAAATAGGGCTTAAGCTGCTTGACAGCCCAGACAATGGCATAACATTCCTTCTCAATGGGAGCGTAATTTTGCTCAGTGGGGGACAACTTTTTACTTAAGTACGCCACGGGATGTCTCTTACCCCCCGCCCCCTCTTGCATTAGCACTGCCCCCAGCCCAATATTGGAAGCATCTGTACATAGCAAAAAAGGCTTTTTGAAATCTGGGCTGACTAAAACAGGCTCTTTGGCCAAAGCACTTTTTATGCTTTGAAATCCCTGCTCACAGGCCTCCGTCCATTGCACCCGGTCTGGTTTTTCCTTTTTCGTCAGGTCTGTGATGGGAGCTACAATGTCACTGAATCCCTGAACAAACCTCCTGTAATAGTTGGCCAGACCAATGAACGATTGGACCTGTTTCTTAGTTCTAGGGACAGGCCAGTTCTTAATGGCCTCCACCTTCAAAGGCTCAGGGCGCAGTTGCCCATTGCCCACCCTGTGTCCCAGGTAGGTCACCTCAGCAGCTCCCATTCTGCATTTAGACACCTTAACAGTTAGATTGGCCTCTCTGAGCCGGTGCAGCACAACCCCTATGTGGTTAAGGTGATCTTGCCACGAACTGCTGAATATGGCCAGGTCGTCTATATAGGCCCTGGCAAAAGACTCTAATCCCCGTAGGACCTCGTTTATAAGTCTCATGAAAGTAGCCCCCGAATTACGCATCCCAAAGGGCAACACTTTGAACTCATACAGGCCAGATTCCACTATGAAAGCGGATTTTTCTTGTGCCTCAGCATCTAGGGGAATTTGCCAGTACCCCCTAGTCAGATCCAGGGTGCTTATAAACTTGGCCCCTCCCAGCGTATCTAACAGATCCTCTATTCTGGGTGTGGGGTAAGGGTCAGGCTGAGTGATCGCATTTAGCTTCCGGTAATCCACACAAAATCTCATGGTTTTATCCTTTTTCGGCACCATCACAATGGGAGAGGCCCAGGGGCTCATGGATTGGGTAATTACCCCCATTGTCAGCATGCTTTTCACCTCTTCCTGGATCTGCCTTTGCATCTCTCCCTTGGCCCTGTACGCTCTGCTGGGAGCTGGGCGGGGACCCACCGTCTGAATGGTGTGTGTCATCCTATCAGTGAGCCCTGGCCTGTTGGAGAATGTTCGCTTGTGGTGTTTTAATAACATTAGCAGCTCCTTCCTTTGAGGGGGGGATAAACCCTCCCCCATCTCAATGCTCTCAAGAGGCGTCTCTTCTTGGCTTTCAGCAACCATGTCAATCAAAGGGACAGACACTGCCTCTTCCTCAGCACAACAGATCATGTTCACATTTACCTCCCTTGCATGATAAGCCTTCATTCTGTTCACATGCACTGTCTGCACACTTCCCCGGCCATGGGGTTTCCTCACATCATAGGTAACCTCATTAATCCTCTCCACTACCTCCATGGGTCCGGTCCAAACATCCTTCATTTTGTTCCTCCGGACAGGATCTAACACCAACACCATGTCCCCTATTTCAAACGCTCTCTCCTTAGCATCTCTGTCATACCAGGCTTTCTGAGTATCCTGGCTCTCTTTCAGATTCTGCTCAACCAACTTCATCATCTCTTGCAAACTCTCCTTGAACTGAGCCACATATTCTGCCACGGGCTGCTCTGTCTCCTCCACATTACCTTCCCATGAATCACGGACCAAATCTAGGGGCCCCCGGACCTGCCTCCCATAGAGCAGTTCAAAGGGAGCAAACCCTGTAGACTCTTGGGGCACACTCCTGTATGCATACAATAGATACGGCAGCAGAACATCCCAGTCATTCTGGCGTCTATCCACATACATTTTCAGCATAGACTTCAGGGTTCCATTGAACCTTTCCACTAGGCCATTAGTCTGGGGGTGGTAGGGAGCAGCTTTCAGGTGCTTTACCCCACATAACTCCCACAACTGCCTGAAAACCACAGACATGAAGTTAGACCCACGGTCAGACAGTATTTCCTTGGGAAAACCCACTCTGCTAAAAATAGAGAACAAAGCCACTGCCACTGTCTCAGCTTCAATATTAGCCAAGGCTACAGCCTCAGGATATCTGGTAGCAAAATCTACCAACACCAGGATGTATTTCTTCCCATTTCTGGAAGGTTTGGGGAATGGCCCCACAATATCCACAGCCACTCTGGCAAAAGCCTCCCCAATAATGGGCAGAGGCTGGAGGGGCACCTTGCTAGGCCCCCTTAACCCCTTACGCTTCTGGCACAATTCACAGCTCCTGCAGTAATCCCTCACCGACCCAAAGAGGTGAGGCCAGTAGAAATTTTGCTCTAGTCTGTTACACGTTTTGCCTACACCCAGATGTCCCGCAAAAGGACCATCATGAGCCAACTTCAACAAATCATTGCGGTAACTCTCAGGTACCACAAGCTGCTTGCGAATTGCCGCTTGGCAATTCTTCCTTCCCCTAGGCGGTTCCCTATACAACAGACCATCCTGCATAAAAAACCTGCCTCTCTCTTTACTAACTGGGATCTGACTCTGAGCTTCATTCCTGGCTTTCTCTAAGGACCCATCACTCTGCTGAGCCACAATGAATTTACTCTGGGTTTCGCTTAAATTCAGAACCATCTCTGATATTTCAGACAAACCCTCGCCTGATCCATCTTGAGAGACACTCTCTGTCTGTTTGCCATCCCCCTCACTGCAGTCAGTCAGGGTATCTGCCACTGACCCACAGTTTTTCTGTGATCTGGTCACCACATTAACTTGGCCAGGCACCCCCAGTATGTTATTTCCTACCAAAACATCAGCCGGAATTAAATCCCGGACAGCAGCCTTCACATCCCCTTTAAAGCCATCCCACTCAAGGTGGATTCTAGCCATTGGCAGGTCCACGGAGTACTCAGATAGGGCCACTATCGTCACATACTCCCCTGGCAACATGTCCTCTGGCTTCACCAGATGTCCCTTGACTATAGTTACATCTGAGCCAGTGTCTCGCCATCCCATGCATTCAACACCATTGACCTTTGCCTCCTTAATAAACCTCTCACTTCCTTGCCAAGCCTCAGTCCTGACATAACTGGTGAGCTCATCACCTCCTCCCAGACCACTGGAGATGATGGGGTTGGCATTAGCCACTGCTCTGCTTGCTCCTGGACTTAAGGTGGAGCTGTTGGGACTTGGTTCAGCCTGGGAGCTCAGGGTAATGGAGTTGGCATTTACTGTGGCTTTTGGGGTTGCTGTCTTTGGGCTGCTCTTTAGGGTCGGGCAATCTGGTCTTATGTGGCCAAGCATACCACAATGATAGCATTTAACCGGTTTATTCTTGGGGTGAGAGTTCCCACCCTCTGGGCCCCTGTGAGCAACCTTATAAGAGTCAGGGCCCGGTTTACCTTTAAATCCTTCCCTCCTCTTGAACTGCGGAGAATGGTGATTAGTTTTCCCCGGGGGTTTACACCCTTCTTGAGCCCTGTTTTGGGTATGGGCATCCGCAATCTCTGCTGCCCGTAGGACTGACTCAGGGTCCCCATCACACACAGCTGCTCTCACCTGGTCAGGCACAATGTCTAAGAACTGTTCCAAAGTTATTAAATCCAGCAGCTTTTCAAAACTCCCATGTGCCTTTGCTCCCATAACCCATTTTTTAACAAAACCCATCAGCTTATGAGCACATTCCACAAAAGTACAATCATTAGACATCTTAAACTTTCTAAACTTAACTCTGTAAGAATCAGGAGTAACCTTGAACCGCCTTAACACAGAATCTTTAAACCGCCCATAATCCAAGGCTTCTTGTTCCCCCAATTCGTTAAATACCTCCCTGGCTTTTCCAGTCAGTCTGGTCAGCAGGACAGGCATTCGCTGATCATCGGGGATCCGGTACAGATTGCAGAGGCGTTCAAAGGTAGACAAAAACTCCTCTATATCCTCAGTATCGTTGTAGATGGGACATATCCTTTCCCAGCTTTTCTCCCGGTGGTGGGTAAGTGGAGTACCAGGGGGTGATGACTTTTTCTGCTCTTCCATTACTTGGAGCCGGAGTTTAGCTGTCTCCTGTTCCATCTTGTGAGTCTCCTGTTGCCTCTGTAGAGCTTTCTCCTCAGCAGCCAGTAGATCCAGACGCCCCTTAAGAGCTTTTTCTTCTCAGCAGCCTCCTTCTTTCTTTCAGCAGCCTCTTTCTCTCTTTCAGCAGCTTCTTTCTCTCTTTCAGCAGCTTCTTTCTCTCTTTCAGCAGCTTCTCTTTCGAATTCAGCTATTTTTTGCCTTTCCAGCAATCGAAGATCTGCTAGTTTCTGTTCATGCTCCAGTTGCAGTTTATTTGCTGCCTTTCTCATTGTAATTGTTTCTGCAGTTTCTATAGCATCAGGTAAGGGCTGTGCTCCTGCCTTCTGATCACTGGCCGTTAACAGATCTCTCATTTCTTGATTTGTAGCTTTCTTTCTAAAGCTTATCCCCTTTCCTGAACACAAATCTTCCAGGGCTTTTTTGTCAAGACCCTCATATGCTCTTTGCTCATCCATTGCAACTGCTCTTTAACCAACCAAACTCTCAATACCAAAATTCCAATTTGGATAGCGTGGGGTTCTGACCCAAAGCTTAATTGACCTGGTTCTGTGGATCCAAGCCCGACTACGCCACTGTGACGGTGCTGCCCGTGGGAGCCAGCTGAGGTCACTCAATCAGGGTGAACTGCAAACCAAACGAGGCAGACAAACCCCAAACGCTGGTGGTTATTCCAATACTTAGATTTACCAACCAGCACAAAACAGCTTCTACAGTACCTTACTGGTCACTTAGAAGTCCAAACCACGCAGTTCCCTTAAAGTGCCCAGCCTCAGGCCTCCGTCCAGACACACCTGTCAGATATGATGATGATTCCTGAGAATCTTACTTCATCATATAAAAGAAAAGGTTCTTCCAATCCCAAAGGATCAGCCACATACCCAGGTCCAATTATAACTTAGATCTTACCTAAAATACACGCTATAGCCAATTCTTATTAACTAAGCTAAAATTTATTAAAAAAGAAAAGAGAGAGTGTTGGTTAAAAGATTAATCTACAGACAGACTTGAATTCAATTCTTGAGGTTCAGATACACAGCAGAGATGAGCTTGTAGTTGCCAAAAGTCCTTTTAGAAATAGTCCATAGGTTATAGTCCAATGTCCATATTCAGGGTGGCTCCAGTCAATGACTGGGGATCTCAATCCTTGTGGCTTAAGGTTTCCCCCTCTTGAAACCCAAAGCAGATCTGAGATGAAGAAGGATCGTGTCCCAGGCTTCTTATACATTTCCAGCAGCCTTTCGGCCTGAGAAAACAATAGGCTCAACTCCTTCTCCCAAACATCCTGGCAATTAGCACAGAGTAATTTACCCATTAAACAGTTCAGATACAGGTTAGCACAACCTTCAAAGAGACACAGAGACAATAATACTATTTTACTCAAGTATCATTATAAATGTTAATATTCCTTTTTTTGATCTTTGAATTAAAACTATAGCAATAGACAAGACTTGTTTGCTGCCATCACAAGACCTGAGCAAACATCTCCCCGTCTACCTCTAACAATGCCGACTTGCATTTCAAAGCTCTAGTCATTTACATATCTTCCTAACCTGTCCTTAAGGTTCACCCATGGGTCAGGTCAGTCTATGAGTTAATTAACTCTTTCTGTTCCTGTCATCTTTCGATGAGATATTATATCACAGTCATAACGTCACACTGGTGTGAAAGGGGGAATCCCAGCAAGGGGGGATACGAATGTGGGGGTGGATCCCAGCATAGGTTGATTCTGGGGGCGGATCCCAGCATAGGTCGATTCTGGGGGCAGGGCAGGTTGGGGGTAGAGAGGATCCCAGAAGAGAAGGGCTTGGGGACCTGGGGGTGAGGATGCGGGGAGCCATAGCCAAGGGGGGCAGGAAGGGGTGAAGATCCCAAGGGAGAAGGGGCTGCACGGTGTGGAGGGAAGGGGCCTGGAGTAGAATTGGCTGAGGGTGCCTGGTGGGGGGGTGGGGATCCCAGCACAGGGCTGATTGGGGGAGGGGCTGGAGGGCAGGGCTGGGAGCCCAGGGGGGGGATCCCAGAGGGGGCTGGGGGCCAGCATGGAGGAGCTGGGGTGGGTCACTCACTGGTGACGTGGAGCCGGACGGTTCTGCGGGTGGAAGGTCCCCGTGGTGGCCTGTAGGTGACGCTGCAGACGAGCTCTTTGCCGTGGTCCCCCGGGCCGGGCGTGAAGCTCAGCGTGGAGCTGTGGGCCCAGGTGCCGTTCGCTAGCTGGGCTGAGACGTTCCGGGCTGTGTCGTTGTAGGGCCCCGTCCAGGTGACACGGGGAGGGGGCCCGGAGCAGCGCCCAGGGGCCGTGCAGGTCACAGTCACCGGCTCCCCAGCCAGCAGCGTCCCTGGCAGCCCCCGCGCTGGTGAGATCTGGATCTCTGGCTCCTCTGTCAGCCCTGAGACACGGGGAGAGGGGAGAGAATCGTTCAGGGAGATGAGACGTTTGCCCTTTAGCAGTGCGACCCCGATCCGGCCCCAGGGCGGGGACTGGCTGTCTCAGGGGGGCTGCTGAGTTGTGTCATAAATATAGAGGGAAGTGTAACAACTCTCTGTGTGCAGTAGCATCAAATCCCTTGTTGGCAGCTATACTAAATCACCTTCCCTGTAAGGGATTAATCAGCTCAGATAACCTAGTTGGCACCTGACCAGAAGGACCAACGAGGAAAGAAGAAGCTTTAAAATCTGTGCTGGTGGGTGGAGGATTTGTTTGTTGTTCTCTTTGTTGTTCCTTCTCTGGATGGAGGGAAGAGACCAAGAAGGTAGAACATCTCCTGGAAGTATACCTGGAAGAATAGATCTAAAACCACAGACATTGTAAGTAGGCGAGGAAAGGTGCTAGGTTATCTTCTGTTTTAGCTTGTGAATTTTCCTAGGCTACAGATGTAGTTTGATTCCTGTTTTTGTAACTGTGAAGCTGAGCCAGAGGGGAATCCTCTGTGTTTGAAATCTTTTATTTATCCTGTGAAGTTACCTTCCACACTGATTTTGCAGGTGTGATTTTATTTCTCTCTCTCTATATATAAAATTCTTCTTTTAAGAACATGATGGATTTTCAGTGTCCTGAAGACAGGTCTGTGCTCACATTGCTAACCAAGTGTTTGGTACATTATTCTCAAGCCTCCACAGGAAAGGGGGTGAAGGGGCTTGGGGGGATATTTTGGGGGGACAGGGAATCCCAGTGACCCTTCCCTGGATTTTTCTATAAATCACGTGGTGGTGGCAGCAATAGCGTCCAAGGCGAAGGGAAGGAATTTGTGCCTTGGGGAAGGTTTAACCGAAGCTGGTAGAATATAAGCTTATGGGGTCTTTCAGGAAGGTCCCCACATCTGTACCCCAGAGTTCAGCGTGGGGGGAACCCTCACCAGCGGTGATTCTGGCAGCTCTTACCCGGCACGGAGATCGTGAGCGCAGGGTCAGTGCCATCGGAATTGGAGCGGTAAGTGTGATCAAACAGGCCTTTCTCGATGTTAAGGAAATATCTCCCGGCATCCGTCCGTCGGGCGTCGCTGATGTGCAGGGAGCAGTCACCGTGCGCTGGATCCCCCATCAGCCGGAACCGGCCCTGGGTCTCCTGCGACACCCCCCGGCCGGTGGCACTGCTGGCCACGGGAGGATCCCGGCCCACGGTAGCAGGCTCCTTGTACCACTTTCTGTATAGTTGGGCCGAGGGATTGTCGGTGACAGATGAGGCTGGGTACGTGAAGGTGCAGGGGACGAGAACGCAGAGACCCTCCTGCACCGACACCGACTGCGGCACCGTCAGGGTAAATCCGGGTTCCTGGGCCAGGGACCCTGCAGGGGACGGGGAGGGATCGAAGTGGGGCCCATAGAGAGCAGAGACCCCCCCTGAGCTCCCCCCAGACAGGGCCGGCTCCAGGCACCAGCCTGCCAAGCCCGCGAGGGGGCGGCACTCGGGGTTTGTTTTTGTTTGGCCGGGCAGCGCTGGGGGGAGGCGGGGCTTAGGAGGCGGGGTGCCCTGCTGGGGGGGAGGGACTTGGGCGACGCGACGCTCGGGGGGGCGGAGACTTGGGCGACGCGACGCTTGGGGGGCGGGGACTTGGGCGACGCGACGCGCGGGGGCGGGTACTGGGCGGGGCGACGCTCGGGGGGCGGGGCTTCTGTGACGCTCGGGGGAGGGGCTTGTGTGACGATCGGAGGGGGCGGCGCTCCTTGTTTTTGCTTCAGGCGCCAAATATGTTAGAGCCGGCCCTGCCCCCAGGGCTCTGCCGGTGCCCCTCACTCCCGACCTGCAGCCCCCTGCGAGCCCAGCCCTGGGTCCCTGACCAATTCTCACTCCATTTAGTTTCCATCCCTTCCTACATCGAGCCCCTGCCCCCGCTCCCTGTCACTCAGTGCCCCCCTAGCACCACACTGCGGCACTGCGCTCCCCTGCCCCTCTTGTCCAAGTCCTGGGACAGACCTGGCCCTGCTTAGCGCCGGTTCTGCCCTTCCCCCTAAGGTGGGAGCTCCCTTTCCCTAGCATCCTCCTGTGGCATCAAGGCTCTGCCCATGGCTGGGGCGTCCGGCTGGGACAGACCTAGAGACAGACGGGGGGGTGAGAAGTGTGAGAGCAGAGGCTCTCTGGGGGGCGCAGATCTGCCGGGGGGACCATCAGTGCTGCTGGGCTCTGCAGGGGGCTGATCTGGGGCTGCTGGCAGCGCAGGGACCTCCCCCCCCACAGCAAACCCCAAATCCCCAGACTGTCCTGTAAGTGATCCCAGCAGTTGAAGGCCAGTAAGCCCAAACTTCAGCTCAACTCCCCCTCGAGATATATCAATGCCCCTCAATCCCGACCTGCAGCCCCATCTGAGCCCAGCCCTCGGTTCTTGACCAATTCTCACTCCGTTTACTTTTCCTCCCTCCCTACATTGAGCCCCCTGCCCCCACTACCTGTCACTCAGCGCCCCCTAGCACCACACGGGGGCACTGGGCTTCCCCTCCCCGTCTGGCCAGTCTCCCTTCCAAGTTCTGGGACAGACCTGGCCCCGCTTATTGCAGGTTCTGCCCTTACCCGGGCCTGGGGCTGCAGGTGCTGCTTACTTACCCCTCCAGAGCAGGGCAAGGATCAGGACCCTCATCGTGGCAGGACCCCCTGCTCTCCAGGGGGGGCCCTGAGGCGGGAGCTCCCTTTCCCCAGCGTCCTGCTGTGGCATCGGGACTCTGCCCATGGCTGGGGCATCCGGCTGGTACAAACCTATAGACAGATGGGGGGGTGAGAAGTGTGAGAGCAGAGGCTGTTTGGGGGGCGCAGATCTGCCTCGGGAACCATCAGTGCTGCTGGGCTCTGCAGGGGGCTGATCTGGGGCTGCTGGCAATGCAGGGACCTCCCACCCACACAGAAAACCCCAAATCACCAGATGGTCCTGAGAGATCATGAGCTAAAAAAATCCTTAAATTGGTGAAAAAAACCTGAGATTTTCTTTAAGAATCATGAGAGCGGCCAGAAAAACCCAAGCTGGTGACAGAAGGTCAGAAGGCAGCGCTGCTCAGTGCCTGCTTTGCTTCAGTCTTCCCACAAAAAACAGCGAAGTTACCACGGACAACAAAGGGGAAGGGCTGCAGATCGGGATCAGTAAAGAACACGTCAGGGATGTTCTGGACAATTTGAATGAATTCAGATCAGTGGGGCGGGAAGCTGTTCAACCCAGGGGGGCTGAAGGAATTAGTGGAAGAAATCTTGGAGCCACTGGCAATAATATTTGCAAACTCATGGATGCCAGGAGAGGTCCCAGAAGATGGGGGAAGGGCTAACAGAGGGGCCATCTTTAAAAGGGGAAAAGGGAGGAGCTGGGAAACTACAGACCAATCAGCCTGACCTCGACACCTGGAAAGCTACTAGAGCAATGTATAAAACCTTCAATTTGTGAGGCCGAAGGGGTGATCACCAGCATGGATTTACCAAGAACAAATGCTGCCAAACCAGCTTGGTTTCCTTCTTTGATGAGGTAACTGAACTAAGAACTTTGCCATTACTGTATGTAATTGATTCCATTTAACCAATTCTAGCTCTCATCTCTACCTTTTTCCTTTTATGAATAAACCTTTAGGTTTTAGATTCTAAAGGATTGGCAACAGCGTGATTTGTGGGTAAGATCTGATGTGTATATTGACCTGGGGCTTGATTCTTTGGGATTGAGAGAACCTTTTTCTTTTATTGGGGTGTTGGTTTTCATAACCATTCATTCCCCAGGATGAGTGGCTCTGGTGGTGATACTGGGAGACTGGAGTGTCTAAGGAAATTGCTTGTGTTGGTCACTGGGGTAAAAACAAAGTCCTCTTTGTCTCGCTGGTTTGCTTTGCCTTAGAGATGGAAAAAACCCAGCCTTGGGCTGTAACTGCCCTGTTTAAGCAATTGGTCTTGAATTGGCACTCTCAGTTGGGTCCCACCTCAACCGCATCGTCACAAGGTGATCCCAGCAATTGAAGGCCAATAAGCCTAACTTCAGTGACGGGCAAACTGGTTGAAATTATAGTAAAGTGAAAATATAGCAAAGAGCAGAATGATCAGATGCATAGATTTGTTGGGGAAGACTCAATATGGTTTTTGTAAAGGGAAATCATGGGTCGCCAAACTACTAGAATTTTTTGACGGAATCAACAGCATGTGGACAAGGGTGACCGAGTCGATGTCCTTAGATTTTCAGAAAGTCTTGGACAAGGTTCCTCCCCAAAATACTCTTAAGCAAAGTGAGCTGTCATGGGATAAGTGGGAAGGGATCAGTAACTGGTTAAAAGCTAAGAAACCAAGGATGGGAATAAAAGGCTAATTTTCACAGTGGAGAGAGGTGAATAATGATGTCCCCCAGGGGTCTGTATTGGGACCAGGGCTATTCAGCATGTTCATAAACGATTTGGAAAAAGGGGTAAGCAGGGAGGTGGCAAAATTTGCAGATGATACAAAACCACTGAAGTTCAAAGCTGACTGCGATGAGCTACAAAGGGATCTCACAAAACTGGGTGACTGGGTAACAAAATGGGAGATGAAATTCAATGTTAATAAATGTAAAGTTATGCTCATTGGAAAACATAATCCCAACTATACATATAAAGTGGTGGGGTATAAATTAGCTGTTACCACTCATGGAAGAGATCTGAGAGTCACGATGGATAGTTCTATGAAAACACCCACTCAATGTTCAGCGGCTGTCAAAAAACTTAACAGAATGTTGGGAATCATTAAGAAAGGGATAGCTAATAAGACAGAAAATATCATATTGCCGCTATATAAATCCATGGTACGTGCACATCTTGAATACTACGTGCAGTTCTGTGGCCCTATCCCAAACTGGAATTGGAAAAGGTTCAGAAAAGGGCAACAAAAGTGATTAGGGGATGGAACAGCTTCCTTAAAAGGAGAGATTACTAAGACTGGGACTGTTCAGCTTGGAAAAGAGACGACTAAGGGGGGATATGATAGAGGTCTATAAAATCATGACTGGTGTGGAGACAGTAAATAAGGGAGTGTTATTTACTCCTTCCCATAACACAAGAACTAGGAGTTCCCCAATGCAATTAATAGGCGGCCGGTTTAAAAAAAATGTAAGGAAGTATTTCTTCACACACAGTCAACCTGTTGAACTCTTTGCCAGAGGATGTTGTGAAGGCCAAAACTCTAACAGGGTTCAAAAAGAACTGGATAAATTCATAGAGGGTAGGTCAATCAATTGATTATTAGCCACGATCTACAGTGATAGTGTCTATAGCGTCTTTTTGCCAGAAGCTGGGAATGGGCGACAGGGGACGGGACACTTGATGATTCCCTGTTCTGTCCATCTCCCCGGGACACCTGGCATTGGCCACTGTCAGAAAACAGGATACTGGGCTAGATTTTCCTTTGGTCTGACACAGTCTGGTAATTCTTATGGAGAAATGTGGACTTGGTGGAACTACCATTAAGTGGATACATAACTGGTTAAACAACCGCAAACAATGAGTAACTGTTAATGGAACGATGTGGGATTGGAGGGAGGTCCCAAGTGGGGCTCCACAGGGATTTGTTCTAGGTCCCATGTTGTTTAACATCTTTATCAATGATGTGGATGTAGGACTAGGGAGCAGACTGATCAAATCTGCAGATGACACAAAGCTGGGAGGAGTTGCCAACACTTTGGAAGATGGAGCTAAAATTCAGAGGAATCTTGATAAATTGGAGAATTGGGCTGTAGCTGACACAATGAAATTCATCAAGGACAAACGGAAGATGCTCCACGTAGGGAACAAAAACCAAATGCACAAATACAAGATGGGGAAGAACTGGCTTGGCAGCAGCACTGCTGACAAGGAGCTGGGAGTTGTGGCGGATCACAACCTCGACAGGAGTCAGCAATGTGATGCTGTTGCAAAACCCCAAACAAATGCAATGTCAGGTTGCATGAACTGAGGCAGAGCATGCAAGTCAGGAGAGGTGACAGTACCGCTCAATGCCTCAGCTGGAGGACTGTGTCCAGTTTTGGTCACCAATGTATAGAAAGGATGTAGAGAAATTGGAAAGGATTCAGAGGTGAGGGATCAAAGGGATGGAATGGAAGCCCTAGGGGCACAGCCTGAAGGAACTGGGTATGACTAGTTTGGAAAAGAGATTGGTGGGGTGAGAGGGGACATTATCACAGTTTTCAAGTACAGGACAAGCTACCATAGAGAAGCTGGAGAAAAGTTGTTCTCTCTCACCCCAGAGAGCAGGACGAGAGCAGTTGGACAATGGAGCAGATGCCCAGGGAGGTGGTGGAAGTGCCTTCACTGGAGGGTTTCGAGAGGGGGCTGGACAGTATCTGTCTGGGATGGGTTAGACCCAACAAATCCTACATCTTGGCAGGGGTTGGACTAGGTGACCCCTGTGGTCCCTTCTCACCCTGTGGGTCTGTGATTCTAGGATTCGCTAAAAAATCCCAATATTGAATGTGAACATGACAACCCCAACCCCTCCCTGAAATTCACTGATAAATCCTGAGGTTTGCTTTAAAAATCCTGAGATTGGCCAAATATTGTGAGATTTGCTCTCAGAATCCTGACTTGGGCTTTTAAAATCCACATATTTGTGCTTTGTCTCCCCGCACCCGGTTCTTTGCAGCCCTTTGCCTCATCCACCCCACCTGGGTGCTGGTGCAGTGAGCTCGGCGGGTGTCAGCCTGGATCCCCCATGGCCCATGCAACAGTCCAGAGCAGGGAGGGACGGGCCCTGCTGCCCAGGGCTGTAGGGGCAGGGGCCGGGCCCATGAGATCCAGCCTCCATCCCCATCCCTGGGTCGGGACCCTGCTCGGGCTTGAGGGGCATTGGCAGAGCTGTGGGGGCAGGGAGCCCAGGGCTGGGATAGCAAGAGGCTGCAGGTGGGGATTGAGGGGCACCCCAGTCTCGTCAGACCATCCAGCTCCCTCCCCCCTATTTCCACTCACCCCTAGACCTGCAGAGGGGGGCCCAGCACCTGGCTCTCCGACCCTGCAGCCTGGGTTCCTGACTCAGAGTCTGGGGAAGCGGCAAGCACAGGAATGTGAAATCAGAAGTGGGTGCGGACAGGAGGGGGTTGGGGGGAGATGCTGTCTCAGAAACCCAGCACCAGCATCCTGCCAACTTCCCCTCCTTCTGGCTGATCCTAACCACGGCTTCCCTGCAACAGAGGCAGGCTGCATATTGCTTGTGGGGCTGGAAATAGAACCCAGTAGTCCGGGCTCTGAGCCCTGCTAACCCTCACTCTCCTCCCAGAGTTGGGATAGAGCCCAGGAGTCCTGACTCCCTGCCTCCACCCTCCACTGTAACCCACTAGACTCTGCTCCCCTCCCAGAGCCAGGGACAGGAAAGGAGACCTGACTCTGAGACCCTCTACACCCCACTCCGGTCCCAGAGCTCTGGATGGACCCAGGAGTCCTGGCTCCCAGCCCCCCATCCCAGATCTATCCCTTTATTACTGGTTTTCCCCATCACACAATAATATTTGAAGACTAGCAGCTCACACCTCTTATCGTACTGTACATGCAGCAAATGCTAATCACTCACCCCGAGCTGAGATGCAGCCGCCTCTGGGGCAGGGCGGCTGGGAACAGCCACACAGCGACACTGCCCAGGGGGTGCTCACCCAGAGCTGAGATGCGTCTGCCTCTGGGGCGAGGCGCTGGGAACAGCGCATTGGAACAGCAGATGTCCGGTTAGTGAATCCCGACTCCAATGGGAAGAACCGGGTGCGTGAGTAGACCTGCCTGGTACTGAGCAGGCGCGAGTGTCAGGGCGAGGGCTGTGGAGAGATGTGAGATTTCAAGACAGGAAAGGGAAGTCAGGGCGTGAATCTGGCCCTAGAGCGTCTTGCAGAAGCCAGTTCCAGTGGCTGTAGATCTCGGTGCCATCGATGCAAGCGGGAGATTGTCCAAGATACAAGCAGCTCCCACGGACAGCCGGCTTCTGACCCCACTGCGTGGGGGTGCGTACTGGCTGGGGGGACTGGCTGGGAGGGTAATGGGGCACAGGGCCCTTCCCCTCTATACGGCGCTGGCTCCAATCTGCCCCAGGGTGAGTTGACACTCTGTATCTCAGGGAAACAACCTACACCCCCATTTTTATCTTTAGAAAATGACTGTGTGTATCCAATGCAAAGTTTGTCATTTCGGGTGTCTTCAGAAGGCTTGTGAGGCACTGAGCATTGCTCCCTCCAGCCAGGCCCATCTCCTTCTATAGATGAAGAGAGACTGACTGGGCTTCTGGCTTCCCTGGCCTTCTCTATAAGGCCCTGGTGCTCAGTTTGAGGCGTGGCCCCAGCTGCATCCACTTCCCCAATCAGCCCAGCCTAAAGCCCCTTCCCAGGGCTGTTTTCAACCCCTTCAGGGCAGGAGCAGGGGTCCACCCTGCTACATATCCTAAAATAATAGTCAGTGTATGTATCTATCCAGTGTATGTGTGTGCGCACTGTCTATATGTACTCTCTCTCTCTCTCTGTATATATATGTGTGTGTATATGAGTGTGTATGTGTGTGTGCGCATGTATGTACGGTACAGAGCCATTTCTGCACGACCCGTTTACGCGCGAATACACTTAACAAGCGGTAGCGCCATGCCTCCCCGTGCTACCTATTTAACACGCGAGACTCGTTAACACGCTGTACAGGAACTTGCTATATAGCGCTACAGATTTGCTCACTAACTCACTGAGATAGAAATCGACAGGAAGTGCGGAGCAGGATCGTGTTGTATGTTTTTACCCGTGTTCGTAAAGACGTATCACGCACGCTTACTCATTGTCACGCTACAGGGCAGAGGGCAAGCGTCAGCGTTCCTACAGTGGAGAAGAAAAGCTGCTGCAATACATCGAGCAAATAGCGGAGAAACCCAGGCCAAAGTTTGAAAAGACACTGGGATTGCTGAATCTGCTGTCCGAGGATGGAAAAACAATGACTATAAACTGAACGGCTTTGTACAAAATATCGATTCTGCTGTGGGGCTTAAGTGAAAATGTGTGCACTAATCAGCAAAACCCACGAGAGAGAAAACCATGCGCACGTGGTTTGCTCAGGAAAGGCTGAAAGGAATGCCCCTAAGGTGGGCCAACTCTTCAAGCCCAAGCGACCAAATTTGGAAATTTAACAGGGGATGAATCATTCAAAGCCAGCAAGGGGTTTATAAGTCGTTTTGAAAAGCGTCATGGCACAGCGCAGGTATCGATTTCTTTTGGCACGTGCCAAAAAGTGAGTTTTATTCCTATTTGCAAGTTTACCGTTTCTGTGATTCTCTGACATGTCTAGAAACCAAGGATTCTTCTGTGCTTGGACCAATCTTAGCACATAGTAGGTGCTACTGTAACACAAAGACAAACACAATCAATTCAGCATTTCTCAAAGACTGAACACTTGCTTTCACGCTAAGATCTGGCTTTGTGGTAACTGCATTGGCTTGCAGGGATCAGTAACTAGCATCACCTGGTCTGCTCTGTTCTCGCAGGGGGTCTCAAACTTCATTGCACCATAACCCCCTTCTGACAACAAACATTACTATACAACCCCATTAGGGGGGATCGAAGTCTGAGCCCACCGGAGCCCAGGCAGTGATTCTTGGGCTTTGGTCCCCGGGTACAGCAAGTCTAAGCCAGCCTTGGTGACCCCATTAAAATGGGGTCGTGACCCACTTTCAGGTCCTGATCCACAGTTTGAGAGCCACTGCTCTAGAGGGTATCGTACTGCGCTCGACACCGGGGTATCTGAACGCCTTCTGGTCATCACAGAGCAAATGAAGTAATCCAGGGCTGGCCTTAGCCATGGGCGAATGGGGTTGTAACGGGTTGGGTCACAGAGACCCCCTTGGGACTGTCACCTGATGTGCTGACACTACCTCAGAGCCCATTTTCCCTGCCATCTTGGGACTGCAGAAACCTGCCTTGTTGAGCCAGACATGCCAGCCTGCTGCAACACAGACCCAGGGTCTGAACCACACCCGCAAGCCGCAGACTTAAATGAAAATGGCTTAGCACGTGCTCCTGTCTCCAGCACCCAGAGACCCAGCTCCTAATGGGATCCAAACCCCAAATAAATCTGTTTTACTCTGTATAAACTCATCAGTTGTCCACCCTCTCTAACATTGATAGAGAGATATACACTGCTGTTTGCTCCCCAGGTATGAATCATTAACTCTGGGTTAATTAATAAACAAAAGTAATTTTATTAAGTATAAAAAACAGGATTGAAGTGGTTTCAAGAAATAACAGACAGAAATGAAGTAAGTTACCAAGCAAAATAAAACAAAACACACAAGTCTAAGCCTAATACATCAAGAAACTGAATACAGGTAAATCTCACCCTCAGAGATGTTCCAATAAGCTTCTTTCAAAGACTAGACTCCTTCCTAGTCTGGGCCCAAAATTTTCCCCTGGTTCAATTCTTGTTAGCTCCAGCTCAGGTGGTAAGTAGGGGATTTCTTCATGACCAGCAGCCCCCTTTGTTCTGGTCCCCCCATTTTATAGCTTTGGGACAAGGCGGGAATCCTTTGTCTCTCCTTTGTTCCCACCCCTCCTTCTAACTGGAGAAGCACCAGGTTAAAGATGGATTCCAGTTCAGGTGACATGATCACATGTCCCGTGAGCCCCCCTCCATTCCTCCGGGACTGGCCCCCATGTATGCAGTGGAGACTTGCAGGTAAACAGAGCCATCTACCGTCAATTGTCCGAGTCAATGGGAGCCATCAAGATTCCAAACCACCATTAATGGTCCACAGTTTGCATAATTACAATAGGACCTCAGATTTATGCTCCATATTCCTAGTTTCAGGTACAAGAATGATGCATTCATACAAATAGGAGGACCACAGTTAGCAGATTATGAGCTTTGTAAAGATCCCTCACAAGAGACCTTTTGCATAAAGCATATTCCTGTTATGTTATATTCACACTTATACACATATTTTTATAAAGCATGGTGGAGTGCAATGTCAGAGGGGTGCCTCCGGAGCAGGGGTGCCCCTCCCCCTGCTGGAGTCTGCAGCCCTGTGGCTCCTGCCCCCTGCCTTGGAGCCACCCTGGCCAGCTTCTCCTGGGAGCTTCCTGTCTGCTGTAAGGAGCATTGGGAGGGGCTCTGATGTCAGCCTGTTCCCTGTCCTGCCAATGTGCCCCATCTCCGCAGAGCAGGTGGGGTGGGGGACAGGCCTCACCCAGAGTGGGACGGCGCTGCTGTGTCTCAAGGAGCTTTCCTTCAGCCTGCAAAGAGCTGCTCTCTTAAAGGGGCAGCATGCGGTCTCGCACACACTCCCCCAGCTCACTCACTCCCCCAGCTCACACACACTGTTTCTTTCACACTCACCCCACCCAACACATACTTATATTTCGGTTGTTTCTTGTTGTTACTTCCTCCAATGCACATACATGCTCTGTAATTTTATTCTTTCAAAGTGCTGTTAGTTGAGTTTTTTGACTGGTCTCTGCATTTCATAATTTTTTTTCTCTCTTACGCTTACATTGAATGAGTTCTAAACTGCCTAACCTGTCCTGGCTGGAGTAATTAGCATTATTACTGTTAGTATCATATCGTGCTTTATAATTCGTTATGTAAAGTGGCACAATCAAATAATAGCATCCTCCTAGAATGGAACTTTAGCTTGTACTCAATTTAGTAATTCAAGTTTCATAAACATTGGCTAAACACAGAACTTTAGACACTGGGCAGATGAAAGTCGCTTATTTTCAAATTGTATTTTTAGTTATATCTGTAAATTAACTTAACATTTGCATGAAAATAACTGCAGTTCCAACTGTGATACCAATAGCAATGATGGAGTCAAATGTTAGTGAGTCACATACAGGATAGTGGTAAGTACACATAAATGCCAAAAGAATTAGAAAAATCAATTACTTTTCTTAATAAAAGAGAAAAAATAAACTTAGTCACATATGTTAAAATTATATTTTTAGTGAAAAACAATTGACTAAAATACAGGAGACAATGGCAGTAACACAGTGTGTCTGTGGAAGCAGATTTTATTTGTATTTATTTATCTCTACTAAAGATAGTGTGCGAAGTATCAAACGTCTGTTTCTGATGTGGGGAAAAAACGAGTCCTCGCTCTGAGGTTGGTTGCAACATGTCAGAGGCAGTTTATTCCGAAGCAATATTGCAAGGAGGAGAATGCACAACAGCAGGTCTCCCAAAAGCTAAACACTGAGGTCAAGCATTTATACTTTTTGTTACATACAGTGATGATCAACAACTGCATTTTGTGTATACATATTACTTCCTGAGATCTTACTTTCCTCAGCAATTCCTGCTACAGTCTGTGTTCCATTCTTATCTAGCACACGGTTGAAACCAGCATCTCTTACAGTCCTTTTCCACTCGCCCAGGCCCTGCTTGGAAGTCTCACGTTATTAGCTTTTAGAGTTAATCTGACTCTTGCGCTTCCTGGAAGACTAAGATGTCTGCGCTTTTCCCAACTTGCACACCGATATCTGCGTTAAAGCTCCAGAACTGATACCTCAAGGTTTGGGATTGGGAATATCTCGCTGTATTATCTCCTGATTGTTCTAAATTTACATATAAGCTTTAAACATGGCTTTAATTGGCGTTTGTATATATATTTTCTTTCTTTATATAACAATTAGATACTGTGCTCCTGTCAGCTAATCCCTAAATTATTATGTGCAAAGCCCTGAGAGCTTTCAGGTGCCTAAGTAGTCCCTGAAATCACGGTTAAAGTTTCCTCCCCCTGCCCCAAATCTGAACTGGTGCCCCGCCCCAGGTCAGCCAGGAGTGGCCAGGGGGCTGCAGGAGGCCGTGGGCTCTGGCGAGATGCAGCCCACATGTGAGAGCGTGAAGCCTTGAGCCACATGCCGAGCACCAGGCACCACAAGCCCCAGCAGCAGCGCAGGAGGGTGGCAACACCCCCCGTGCCAGGCCCCCCAGACTTCTGCGCTGCTGCTGGCGGTGGCGCTGCCTTCAGAGCTGGGTGCCCGGCCAGCCCCCGCCAGTATGAGGCCGCGCTGCCAGGGCTTAATTTGAACCATAGCTGAGCTCTGGCATCTCTTTCAATACAAATTAAACCCTGGGGGAGGCAACAGGGCCCATTGGCCTCACCCGGGGTGGCAGTGCCCCCAGCTGAGGTCTCATTCTCTGTTTCTTCAGTCCCTTGAGTTTCTAATTCCTTGTCGGCTCTTTGGTGGCTGAGGAACAGCCCAATCTACACGCTAAACTCAGGCACTGTGGATTCCCTGGCCCCTGGCCTGTCCTTCCTTCTGCTTCCACGAGAGCAGCAGGGTGTCCTGAGAGAGAGAGAGAGAGATTCTGGGATATGTAAGTGGCTGACACTCGGGATAGATAGATAGATGGGGTGTATTGGGATGAATAGATGCATAGACGGGTGGGTAGGTACCGAGTTGGGTGGGTGGATGGATAGATGGTAGGTAGGTGGGTAGATTGGTGGGTAGGTATATGGGTAGCGGGGGTAGATGGGTGGGTGGGTAGGTTGGTGTGTGGGTCAGCAGCTGAGTTACCGTCTGTAATAGAGCAGGGTGAGGTAATGGGCCAGGAAGAATCCAGTCGCTGAGAAGACGAGTTTGCAGCTGATTTCGATAAATGCCCGAATGAGGCCATCTGTGGGAAATGGAACAAGCTGAGAGTCTGGGATAAATCCCTGCAACCCCTGCCCGAACCAGCCAGCCCCCCCGTCCCCACTCCCCATCCAGCTCAGGGTGCTGATGGCCTCATCCCCCTGGGCCCACGAGCTGACCTGCAGGCCCCCCGTGAGACATTCCCAGCCACGGCCTCCCCGTCCACCTGCCACTGGAGCTATGGTGGGAGCGCAGAGAGCAGCTGCAGCTGATGCTGGGCCCCTGGCGCTGGCAGGACGAGTTCAGCCCAGTCCCCGGCCGGGGGCTGTCTGGGGAGAGCAGGCGACACAGCAACAAATTATTAGTCAGAGAAAGAAATCCTGGGGCAGGGAGCTTCCCGGCTCAACCTCACTCACATCCAGTGGCAGGAAGTCCTGTTAATTAACCCCACTCACACCCATTGGCCGGGAGTCCCACGGGTTAACCTCACTCACACTCGACGAGCAGCTGGATCGTCCCATGGGCAGAGCTCTCCTCTCTCTGGTCCCAGGACCTGTACAGCCCCCGATCCTCGGCGGTCACATTGGGAAGCTCCAGTCACAGCTGATTCTGCCCCGTGGGGCAGGTGCCCTCGATGGCTCACCCCCCCAGCCCAGCGCGGGGGGGCTGCTCATGACGGAGCAGAGGAACCGCAGGGAGTCGCCCTCCCGGACCTTGAGCTGTGAGCCTCTCCCCTCTCCCCCCAGCACAGTGCCCCCCACTGACATAGGCGGCAGGTTTGTATAATTTTTGGCGGGGCCCAAAATGGTGGTGCCCCCCGCTCCCGCCCTGTAAGCCGATATAAAATGAAGCTACAACGCGTCAGCGCCACAAGATTACAAGGGTCAATTAAAAGTGGAAAGTCAGAAGCAGCACTTGCCTACTTCAATATACAGTATTATATTTTGTTGTACCTGTTGTGATGAAGTGGGAATGTTCTTAATATTTTCTCTGAATACTGTGTGGGTGCCTCAGTTTCCCCTGCAAGATGCCAACTGAAGGTGTTGGGGACAAAGATATCAGGTGGCCTCCTTGTCCGGAAGAGACACAGAGGCCAGAGGAGGGAGTGTCAGTTTGGAGCTGGCTGGGGAAATGGGGAGAGACCCAGAACTTGGTTCTGGACTCCCCACCCCGCAAGATGGACCTGACAGAGGGGTTCTGTTTTCTGTACCAACAAGTTCTGTTTAAACTGTGTTCCCGTCATCTAATAAACCTTCTGTTTTACAGTCTGGCTGAGAGTCACATCTGACTGCGGAGTTGGGATGCAGGGACCTCTGGCTGCCCCAGGGCCCCATCTGGGCGGACTGACTGCGGAAAGTGCATGGTGTGGAAGGGCATGCTGAAAGCTCTGAGGTCAGACGCAGGAAGGTGTAAGCTTCTTGCCCTGGAGACAGTCTGCTCAGAGAGGAGGCTCCCCCAGAGTCCTGACTGGCTTTGAAGGAGTGGTTCCAGAGCATCCCAGCATCCCCTTCCACCCCATGCACTTCCCAGAAGTCCGCACAGGCACTAACACTCCCTCCTCTGGCCTTTGTCAAGAAGGCTAACAGCATTTTGGGCTGTATAAGTAGGGGCATTGCCAGCAGATCGAGGGACATGATCATTCTCCTCTATTCAACATTGGTGAGGCCTCATCTAGAGTACTACGTGCAGTTTTGGGCCCCACATTGCAAGAAGGATGTGGAAAAATTGGAAAATCCAGTGGAGGGCAACAAAAATGATTAGGGGGCTGGAGCACATGACTTCTGAGGAGAGGCTGAGGGAACTGGGATGGTTTAGTCTGCAGAAGAGAAGAATGAGGGAGGATTTGATAGCTGCTTTCAACTACCTGATAGGGGGTTACAAAGAGGATGGATCTAGACTGTTCTCAGTGGTAGCAGAGGACAGAACAAGGAGTAATGGTCTCAAGTTGCAGTGGGGGAGGTTTAGGTTGGATATTAAGAAAAACATTTTCACTAGGAGGGTGGTGAAACACTGGAATGGGTTACCTAGGGAGGTGGTGGAATCTCCTTCCTTAGAGGTTTTTAAGGCCCGGCTTGACAAAGACCTGGCTGGGATGATTTATGGGAATTGGTCCTGCTTTGAGCATGAGGTTGGACTAGATACCTCCTGAGGCCCCTTCCAACCCTGATATTCTATGATACTCTAAACTGACCACCAAATTTAAGTTGCGTGTTTTTCCCGTCAGGTGAGGACTCTGGGGCAGGGCTGGGGATAAGGAACTTGGGGTGCAGACAGGCTGCCCCAGGGCTAGGGCCAAAGAGGACTCCCCTCCACCCTCCCTGGCAGCAGCAAGCTACAGGGGAGGGACCCCTCCTCTCCCCCGCAGTTCACTGCACATGCTCCTAGGTCCCTCTCAGGTCCAGAAAGCCCACTCGCCTCCCCTATGGTGGGTACCGAGGGGGGAGGTTGCCATCACGTGTGGCGTCCCCTGCTGCCACCCCTCACCATAGACTCACTGCGGATGGGACTGCCCCTTGTCCAGCATGGTGCAGGAGTGGGGACTGCAGGGTGGTAGCTGGGGAGGGGCACAGTATCACAAAATTCACCTAAGCCCCAGCTGCACAGGTCTAGGAAGCTCCCCTCCCCAGTGGTGTAGCCAGGTTCTAACATCAGGGGGAGCGAACACATAAAAAAAGATGCCAGCCAACATATCCAATTACTAATCAGGTAGTTCTATAACAGGCTATAACAGGCTGCCCTGGACCCCATCACCCCCTGAAGCACAAGGTAGTGGTAGGCACCACCATGTTGTGCAATAAACACTTGACAAAATTACTGGACTTAGTGATGGACAATGCAGGCAGGTGGGTATTATGTCATTCAATCATTCAACCCATAAAATTGCACACATTTTGCCTCAGTGAAATTAAATATCCAGAGAATTACTGGGCCTGTGATGATGACCAGGGCTTGCTCACCTGTGGCTTGGGCGCCCCCTCCCTGTGCTGTGGAGGCACAGCCAGGCAGGTCTGCATCTGCAGGCAGGCACCCTGCCTCATGTGCAGCTCCCGTGGGCCCTGATAGCCACTAGACTGGGAGCCTCCCGGCCAATGGAATGGGCTGGGCTGGGGGGGCGGAAGGCAAAGGGGGAGATTGTAGGGAGCTTTGGAGGAGGGGAGGCAGTGGGGGAGGGGAGTGGGCTGGCACAAAGGGGAGGGCTCTCTGGAGAGGAGTGACAGGGGCACAGGGGTCATTGGGAGTCTCTCGAGGGGGCAGAGGATTGTGTGGGTCTCTGTGGGGCAGGGGGCTGTGATGGGCAGAGCCAGCTGCAACCTGGGTCTGCTCTGCGGAGGGTGTTGCTATAGTCCCCTCAGGAAGCTCCCCCCATCCTGTGTATTTTATACCAGCCCCGGGGTGCCCATTGCTGCTCCTTTCCCCACCCACGGCTCCATCTGTCTGTCCCCACAACCCCCCAGCTGTGTCCGTCTGTCTGTCCTCACAACTCCCCTGGCTGTGTCCTTGTGTCTGTCTGTCCCACAACCCCCAGCTGTGTCTGGCTGGCTGCCCCCACCACCCCCGGCTGTGTCTGTATGTCCCACAACCACCCAGCTGTGTCTGTTTGTCCCCACCAATGCCCCGCCACTACTGCGTCTGTGTGTCTGTCTGTCACCACCACCCCCGGCTGTGTGTGTCTGTGCCACAACCCCCCTGGCTGTGTCCTTGTGTCTGTCTGTCCCACAACCCCCCGGCTGTGTCTGGCCGGCTGCCCCCACCACCCCCCGCTGTGTGTGTCTGTCCCCTCCCCCCCCGCTGTGTGTTTCTGTCCCACAACCCCCTGGCTGTGTCCTTGTGTCTGTCTGTCCCACAACCCCCCCGCTGTGTCTGGCTGGCTGCCCCCAGCACCCCGGCTGTGTCTGTCTGTCCCCACCAAACCCCCCTCCCCGGCTGTGTCCATGTGTCTGGCTGCCCCCACAGCTCCCCGGCTGAGTCTGTCTGATAGGCACAGACCCTGCTGCTGCTCTGCCCAGGGCTCAGCCCCTGCCTGTGGCTCGCTCCCCCTCCCTGCTGTGGAGGCGCGGCCAGGCAGCTCCGGCACCGCCCCCGGCAGCTCCCATTGGCTGGGGTTCCCGGCCAATGGGCTGTGAGCCCTGTCGCTGCTGGAGCCTCTCCCGGGAGCTGCCGCTGCAGTGAGAGCGCCCGGCATTGCGACGCGGGGACCCCCCAAAGCACAGGGCCTGGGGCCCAAACATTGGTGGAGCTGGGCCCAGCTTCAGGATTATTGCTGGGGCCTGGGCCCCACGGGCCCATAGAACTCGCCGCCTATGCCCACTGACTCTCCACCTCACTCCCAGCAGCACAGCACCCGCACTGATGCCCTGCCCTGCTCCGTTTGGCACAGCGCCCCCTAGCACCTTACGCTGCACGTGCACACGCAGGGCCTGGCTGGCCAAACCAAAGGGATTCTTGGCCCAGCACTGATACTCCACAGCATCCCCTCTGCTGAGATTCAGCTGCTCCAGGTGCCCGGCCCCTCCCTGGCCCTTGCCCATTGTGGAGACATAGCAGATCTGGGGTTGGAGCACAATCTCGGTGATTTTCCATGGCAGCAGGTCTCTGTCACAGAGATCGCTCCCTGACCCATCTCCTCCCCACTGCCCAGTGCCCCCTTAATGCCACCCCAGGATCTGGACACAGAGGGAACATGGCCCGCTCCCCCCCCCCCCCACCCTCCCTACAGCCCAGTAGCTTTCCTCGGGCTCTCATCTCTGGGCACGGACCAGCTGAGCCTGGCGCCTGGCCCTGAGCACGGGCAGAGCGTGACTAGGAGGCGCTCGCTGATTCCCGGGGCTCGCAGGAAAGGGGGGGATCAGGAGGGCTGGACAGCACCGGTGGCTATACAGGCCCCCCTCACCCAGCGTGGGGACGTAGTCAGCTCTGCGGTGGGTGCACAATCTTGGTGCCTTTCCATGGCAGCAGGGCTGGTGCAACCACTTAGGCAACCTAGGCAGTTGCCTGGGGCGCTAGGATTTGGGGGGGTGGCATTTTCTTTGGCAGCAACACGGCAGCTGGATCTTCAGCTGCCCCAGTTGCCGCCGGCATTTAGGCAGAGGGAGCAGGGGCAGGGGAGCGCGGGGAGGGCCACCTGCAGCAAGTAAGGGCGGGGGGGCAGCATGCAGGGGAAATCTCTGCCCCAGCTCACCCCTGCCCCAACTCCTCTCCGAGCACGCCGTGGCTACTTCACTTCTCCCACCTCCCAAGTTTGCGGCGCCTAAGCTGATTGGAGGGGCAGGGGTGAGCTGGGACGGCGGGGGTGCCTCAGGGCGGAGGGGGGGGGGTGGGGAGGTGCCGCAGGGGGGGGGAACTCAGGGTGGAGGTGGGGAGCTACCGCAGGGAGGGCACCTCAGGGCAGGGGCTCGGGGATTGCGCAAGGTGGAAGTTTCGCCTAGGGTGCAAAACATCCTTGAACCGGCCCTGCATGGCAGCAGGTCTCCATGACACAGAACGGTCCCTAACCCATCTCCTCCCTGCCGCCCAGTGCTCCCTAGTGCCGCCCCACGGGCTGGAGACAGAGGGAACCGGGCCCTAGCCTCCTGGAGTCCCGGGCTGCAGGCCGGCCCCCTCTAATCCCAGCCCCAGCCCCAGCGCTGCCATGGGGGAACAGCGCGGGCAGTGAGCAGGAGAGGGCCTGGGGGCAGAGCAGGGGCAGGGTCACGTAGGGCTCTTTGGGGCAGCTCAGCCTCCCCTGGCCTGCGATTCCCACACGCATGAGCCTGGCCCGGCTGAGCCTGGGGCCTGGCCCTGAGCGTGGGCAGAGCGTGACTAGGAGGTGCTCGCTGATTCCCGGGGCTCGCAGCGCGGCCTCTCACCGGGGCGTCCGTTCCTGGTCAGGGTCCCAGTGGTGTTGGGGGGCTCAGTCGGGTCTGTAACACAAACCAGACAGGGGGGATCAAGGGGGCTGGTTCAGCCCAGTCCCTGGCCAGGGGCTGTCTGGGGAGAGCAGGAGAACCAGCGAGAAATCCAGTGGCAGGGAGTCCCATGGGTTAACCCCACTCACACTTGATGAGCAGCTGGAACCGCAGGGAGTCGCCCTCCCGGGCTATGAGCCGTTGGCCACCAGGGTACTGGGATCTGGGAACAGGAATAACAAGTAGCCGCTCGCACACTAAGCCAGTCAGTTCCTTCCCGGGGGCCAGATTGGGGCCAGCGCCCCCTAGAAGGGAAAGTCCCCGTGCCCCACTCCCCGCCCCCTAGCAATAGGTTGGAATAGCTGGGGGTCGCTCCTTTTAGCTCTGGAGATGGTGATTTGCTGAGTCCTCTCTAGAGCTGAAATATCCACAGCAACATGTTAGATTGAGAGAGCCCCCCACTGACCCCCTGCCACACTGCAGCACGGCGCCTCCTAGAGAGTTACTCTGCACGTGCATACACAGGGCCCGGCTGGCCGACCCGTAGGAATTCTTTGCCCAGCACCGATACTCCCCAATATCCCCTCTACTGAGATTCAGCAGCTCCAGGCGCCTGGCCCCACACTGGCCAGAGCTCAGGGACTCCTTCCCCTTGGCCCAGCTGAGGGTGGTCTCGGCTCTGCTCCCAGCCTCACAGCTCAGGCTCAGGGAGTCGCCCTCCTGGGTCTCCAGAGACACAACATTGCCCTCAGCTCCCCACGCATCTGGCACTGGAGGAGACGAGCGGGCAGGTTAGGCCCCCCAGAGATCCTCTGCTAAGGAACAGAGATTCAGCCACCTCTGGGCAGGGCTAGTTCCAGGGTTTTTGGGGGGAAAAAAAGCTGCAATTGCGATCGGTGGTAGGTCTACCGCGCTGCTTTCTTCTTCGGCAGCACGTCCTTCCCTCCAAGAGGGACCAAGGGACCCACCGCCAAATTGCCGCCGAAGAGCCCGATGTGTCACCCCGAGCACTTGCTTGCTGAGCTGGTGCCTGGAGCCAGCCCTGCTTCTGGGGTGGGAAACGGGGGCTGTTTACATGAGGAGCCCTCGCCCAGTGTGGAGACGTAGCAGCTCTGGGGTGGGTGCACAATGCTGGTGACTTTCCATAGCAGCAGGACTCTGCTGCAGAGATCGGTCCCTGATCCATCTCATCCCCACTTTCCAGCGCCCCCTTAATGCCACCATGTGGTCTTGAGACAGAGGGAACATGGCCGGTTAATCCCCACAATGACCAGACTGGCCCGGCTGAGCCTGGCACCCGGACCTGAGCACGGGCAGAGTGTGATTAGGAGGCACTCGCTGATTCCCAGGGCTCGCAGAGCGGCCTCTCACCGGGGCGTCCGTTCCTGGTCTGGGTCCCGGTGATTTGGGGAGACCGGTCGGGTCTGTAACACGAACCAGAAAGGGGGGGGGATCATGGGGGCTGGACAGACCGTGTGTGTGTGTGTGTCACTAGTGATCACTGAGCCTAGACATGGCCCCTCGCTGTGAGCTTAGCTGGGGGATGGGAAAGTCCCTGAAGTGACACAAGGCCCGTGGGCGGGGAAGGGAAGCGACAGACACGACTGACCCCCACGCAAGAGGCGCCCGATGGAACCCAGGGGCCGGGTTAGTGCCGCACCGGGGAACCAGAACTGTGGGAAATGGAAACCCAAGGGACCAAAACTGGTTGGTCAAAATGGGCCTAATTGGCTGAGTCAATAACGAGGGGCCGGGCTGCTTCAGACTGGATACTGGAGCGAGCATCACAAGCGCCACCATCTGCCGGGCGCCTGGGCATTTAGCGTCCTGCTCTCCAGACGTGTCCTCCCGAGGGCGGGACAGAGCCAGGGGTCTAAATAACCCGACTCCCACCCCCAGCCCAGACCCAGCCACCACCAGGGACATCAGACACCCCCGTCATGGGTCCTTTGCCTTCCCCACTCGGTTTGTCTCTCCCCAGCCCTATCCTTTTGTCCCCAAAGGAGTGGCTAAAAGTAACACCCAGAACAGACAGACACTGGCCTGGCAGGGTCCGTCCCCACTGCCCTCAAAGCCCCGCGGTGCCGGGAGGATCTCAGGGGGAACTGGGGTGGCTGGTGTGAGGGGGGGAATCCCAACATGGGGGGGACTGGAATGGGGTGGTAGATCCCAGCACAGAAGGTTTCTGGGAGTAGGGCAGGTTGGGGATAGAGAGGGAAGCTATAGCTAAGGGGGACAGGAAGGGAGTTGGGGGAGGGGCTGGAGGGCAGGGCTGGGAACCCGGTGGGGGGGATCCCAGCAGAGGGGGCTGGGGGCAGGTGTGGAGTGGCTGGGGGGGTCACTCACTGGTGATGTTGAGCCGGACGGTTCTGCGGGTGGAAGGTCCCCGTGGTGGCCTGTAGGTGACGCTGCAGACGAGCTCTTTGCCGTGGTCCCCTAGGCCGGGCGTGAAGCTGAGCGCGGAGCTGTGGGCCCAGGTGCCGTTCGCCAGCTGTGCTGAGACGTTCTGAGCTGTGTCGCTGAACGGCCCCGTCCAGGTGACTCGGGGAGGGGGCCAGGAGCAGCGCCCAGGGGCCGTGCAGGTCACAGTCACCGGCTCCCCGGCCACCAGCGTCCCTGGCAGCACCCGCACCGGTGAAATCTGGATCTCTGGCTCCTCCGTCAGCCCTGAGACACAGGGAGAGGGGAGAGAATCACTCGGGGACAAGGGGGATTTGCCCTTTAGGGGTGCAGCTCCAATCCGGTGCGGGGACTGGCTGGCTCAGGGGGGCTGATGAGCGGTGTCAAAAATAGAGAGAGACAAGTAACAACTCTCTGTGTGCAGTAGCATCGAATCCCTCTTTGGCAGCTGTACTAAATCGCCTTCCCTGTAAGGGATTCATCAGCTCAAATAACCTAGTTGGCACCTTACCAGAAGGACCAATGAGGAAAGAAGAAACTTTCAAATCTGTGGGGGTGGGGAGAGGATTTGTTTGTTGCTCTCTTTGTTGTTCCCTCTCTGGACAGAGGGAGAGACCGAGCAGGTACAACATCTCCTGAATATATACCTAGAAGAATATATCTAAAACCACAGACATTGTAAGTAGGCAAAGAAAGGCGCTAGGTTATCTTGTGTTTTAGCTTGTGAATTTTCCTAAGCTACAGATGTAGTTTGATTCCTGTTTTTGTAACTGTGAAGCTGAGCCAGAGGGGAATCCTCTGTGTTTGAAATCTTTTATTTAACCTGTGAGTTACCTTCCAAACTGATTTTGCAGGTGTGATTCTATTTCTCTCTCTCTACATATAAAATTCTTCTTTTAAGAACCTGATTGATTTTCAGTGTCCTGAAGACAAAGAGTCTGGTCTGGGCTCACATTGCTAACCAATTCCTTGGTACATTATTCTCCAGCCTCCACAGGAAAGGGGGTTAAGGGGTTTGGGGGGATATTTTGTGGGGACAGGGATTCCAAGTGACCCTTCCCTGGGTTTTTCTATAAATCACTTGGTAGTGGCAGCAATAGCGCCCAAGGACAAGGGAAGGAATTTGTGCCTTGGGGAAGGTTTAACCTAAGATGGCAGAATATAAGCTTAAGGGGTCTTTCAGGCAGGTCCCCACATCTGTACCCCAGAGTTCAGAGTGGGAGGAACCCTCACAAGCAGTGACTGCGGCTGCTCTTACCTGGCACGGAGATTGTGAGCAGAGGGTCAGAGCCATCGGAATTGGAGCGGTAAGTGTGATCTAACAGGCCTTTCTCGAAGCTAAAGAAATATCTCCCGGCGTCCGTCCGTCGGGCATCACTGATTTGCAGGGAGCAGTCGCCGCGCGCTGGATCCCCTGTCAGCCGGAACCGGCCCTGGGTCTCCTGCAAAACCCTCAGGCTGGAGACACTGCTGGCCACGGGAAGATCCTGGCCCACAGTAGCAGGCTCCTTGTACCAGACTCCGTTGAGCTGGGCCGAGGGATTGTCGGTGTCGTACGAGGCTGGGTACGTGAAGGTGCAGGGGATGAGAACGCAGAGACCCTCCTGCACCGACACCGACTGCGGCACCGTCAGGGTGAATCCGGGCAGCTGGGACAGGGACCCTGCAGGGGACGGGGAGGGATCGAAGTGGGGCCCATAGAGAGCAGAGACCCCCCCTGAGCTCCCCCCAGACAGGGCCGGCTCCAGGCACCAGCCTGCCAAGCCCGGGAGGGGGCGGCACTCGGGGGTTTGTTTTTGTTTGGCCAGGCGGCGCTGGGGGGAGGCGGGGCTTAGGAGGCGGGGTGCCCTGTTGGGGGGGCGGGACTTGGGCGACGCGACGTTCGGGCGGCGGGACTTGGGCGACGCTAACCTGAGGAGGCGGGGACTTGGGCGACGTGACGTTCGGGGGGCGGGACTTGGGCGACGCTAACCTGAGGAGGCGGGGACTTGGGCGACGTGACGTTCGGGGCGGGACTTGGGAGACGTAATCTCGGGGGGTGGGACTTGAGCGACGCGACGCTCGGGGGCGGGGACTTCGGCAACGCGACGCTCGGGGGGGCGGGGACTTGGGCGGGGCGACGCTCGGGGGGCGGGGCCTTGGGCGGGGTGACGCTCGGAGGGGGGCGGCGCTCCTTGTTTTTGCTTTGGGCGCCAAAAATGTTAGAGCCGGTCCTGTACCCCAGAGCTCTGCTGGTGCCCCTCACTCCCGACCTGCAGCCCCCTGCGAGCCCAGCTCTGGGTCCCTGACCAAAACTCACTCCATTTACTTTCCATCTCTCCCTACATTGAGCCCCCTGCCCCCACTCCCTGTCACTCAGCGCCCCCTAGCACCACACTGGGGCACTGGGCTCCCCTCCCACTCTGGCCCATCTCCCTTCCAAGTCCTGGGACAGACATGGCCCCACTTAGCGCAGGTTCTGCCCTTCCCCCTGCCCTGGGGCTGCAGGTGCTGCTTACTTACCCCTCCAGAGCAGGGCGAGGATCAGGACCCTCAGCGTGGCAGGACCCCCTGCTCTCCAGGGGGGCCCCTGAGGCGGGAGCTCCCTTTCCCCAGCGTCCTGCTGTGGCATCGGGACTCTGCCCATGGCTGGGGCATCCGGCTGGTACAAACCTATAGACAGATGGGGGGGTGAGAAGTGTGAGAGCAGAGGCTGTTTGGGGGGCGCAGATCTGCCTCGGGAACCATCAGTGCTGCTGGGCTCTGCAGGGGGCTGATCTGGGGCTGCTGGCAATGCAGGGACCTCCCACCCACACAGAAAACCCCAAATCACCAGATGGTCCTGAGAGATCATGAGCTAAAAAAATCCTTAAATTGGTGAAAAAAACCTGAGATTTTCTTTAAGAATCATGAGAGCGGCCAGAAAAACCCAAGCTGGTGACAGAAGGTCAGAAGGCAGCGCTGCTCAGTGCCTGCTTTGCTTCAGTCTTCCCACAAAAAACAGCGAAGTTACCACGGACAACAAAGGGGAAGGGCTGCAGATCGGGATCAGTAAAGAACACGTCAGGGATGTTATGGCCAATTTGAATGAATTCAGATCAGTGGGGCAGGACGCTGTTCAACCCAGGGGGGCTGAAGGAATTAGTGGAAGAAATCTTGGAGCCACTGACAATAATATTTGCAAACTCATGGATGCCAGGAGAGGTCCCAGAAGATGGGGGAAGGGCTAACAGAGGGGCCATCTTTAAAAGGGGAAAAGGGAGGAGCTGGGAAACTACAGACCAATCAGCCTGACCTCGACACCTGGAAAGCTACTAGAGCAATGTATAAAACCTTCAATTTGTGAGGCCGAAGGGGTGATCACCAGCATGGATTTACCAAGAACAAATGCTGCCAAACCAGCTTGGTTTCCTTCTTTGATGAGGTAACTGAACTAAGAACTTTGCCATTACTGTATGTAATTGATTCCATTTAAACAATTCTAGCTCTCATCTCTACCTTTTTCCTTTTATGAATAAACCTTTAGGTTTTAGATTCTAAAGGATTGGCAACAGCGTGATTTGTGGGTAAGATCTGATGTGTATATTGACCTGGGGCTTGATTCTTTGGGATTGAGAGAATCTTTTTCTTTTATTGGGGTGTTGGTTTTCATAACCATTCATTCCCCAGGATGAGTGGCTCTGGTGGTGATACTGGGAGACTGGAGTGTCTAAGGAAATTGCTTGTGTTGGTCACTGGGGTAAAACCAAAGTCCTCTTTGTCTCGCTGGTTTGGTTTGCCTTAGAGATGGAAAAACCCCAGCCTTGGGCTGTAACTGCCCTGTTTAAGCAATTGGTCTTGAATTGGCACTCTCAGCTGGGTCCCACCAGAACCGCATCGTCACCAGGTGATCCCGGCAGTTGAAGGCCAATAAGCCTAACTTCAGTGACGGGCAAACTGGTTGAAATTATAGTACAGTGAAAGTATAGCAAAGAGCAGAATGATCAGATGCAGAGATTTGTTGGGGAAGACTCAATATGGTTTTTGTAAAGGGAAATCATGGGTTGCCAAACTACTAGAATTTTTTGATGGAATCAACAGCATGTGGACAAGGGTGACCCAGTCGATGTCCTTAGATTTTCAGAAAGTCTTGGACAAGGTTCCTCCCCAAAATACTCTTAAGCAAAGTGAGCTGTCATGGGATAAGTGGGAAGGGATCAGTAACTGGTTAAAAGCTAAGAAACCAAGGATGGGAATAAAAGGCTAATTTTCACAGTGGAGAGAGGTGAATAGTGGTGTCCCCCAGGGGTCTGTACCGGGACCAGAGCTGTTCAGCATGTTCATAAACGATTTGGAAAAATGGGTAAACAGGGAGGTGGCAAAATTTGCAGATGATACAAAACCACTCAAGAGAGTTAAGTTCAAAGCTGACTGCGATGAGCTACAGGGGGATCTCGCAAAACTGGGTGCCTGGGTAACAAAATGGCAGATGAAATTCAATGTTAATAAATGTAAAGTTATGCTCATTGGAAAACATAATCCCAACTATACATATAAAGTGGTGGGGTATAAATTAGCTGTTACCACTCATGGAAGAGATCTGAGAGTCACGATGGATAGTTCTCTGAAAACACCCACTGAATGTTCAGCGGCTGTCAAAAAACTTAACAGAATGTTGGGAATCCTTAAGAAAGGGATAGCTAATAAGACAGAAAATATCATATTGCCGCTATATAAATCCATGGTACGTGCACATCTTGAATACTGTGTGCAGTTCTGTGGCCCTATCCCAAATTGGAATTGGAAAAGGTTCAGAAAAGGGCAACAAAACTGATTAGGGGATGGAACAGCTTCCTTATAAGGAGAGATTACTAAGACTGGGACTGTTCAGCTTGGAAAAGAGACGACTAAGGGGGAATATGATAGAGGTCTGTAAAATCATTGACTGGTGTGGAGACAGTAAATAAGGGAGTGTTATTTACTCCTTCCCATAACACAAGAACTAGGAGTTCCCCAATGAAATGAATAGGCGGCAGGTTTAAAAAAAATGTAAGGAAGTATTTCTTCACACACAGTCAACCTGTGGAACTCTTTGCCAGAGGATGTTGTGAAGGCCCAAACTATAACAGGATTCAAAAAGAACTGGATAAATTCATAGAGGGTAGGTCAATCAATGGATTATTAGCCACGATCTACAGTGATAGTGTCTATGGCGTCTTTTTGCCAGAAGCTGGGAATGGGCGACAGGGGACGGGACACTTGATGATTTCCTGTTCTGTCCATCTCCCCGGGACACCTGGCATTGGCCACTGTCAGAAGAGAGGATACTGGACTAGATTGTCCTTTGGTCTGACCCAGTCTGGTCGTTCTTATGGAGAAATGTGGACTTGGTGGAACTACCATTAAGTGGATACAGAACTGGTTAAACAACCGCAAACAATGAGTAACTGTTAATGGAACGATGTGGGATTGGAGGGAGGTCCCAAGTGGGGCTCCACAGGGATTTGTTCTAGGTCCCATGTTGTTTAACATCTTTATCAATGACGTGGATGTAGGACTAGGGAGCAGACTGATCAAATCTGCAGATGACACAAAGCTGGGAGGAGTTGCCAACACTTTGGAAGATGGAGCTAAAATTCAGAGGAATCTTGATAAATTGGAGAATTGGGCTGTAGCTGACACAGTGAAATTCATCAAGGACAAATGGAAGATGCTCCACGTAGGGAACAAAAACCAAATGCACAAATACAAGATGGGGAAGAACTGGCTTGGCAGCAGCACTGCTGAGAAGGAGCTGGGAGTTGTGGCGGATCACAACCTCGACAGGAGTCAGCAATGCGATGCTGTTGCAAAAAAAAAACCCAAACAAATGCAATGTCAGGTTGCATGAACAGAGGCAGAGCATGCAAGTCAGGAGAGGTGACAGTACCGCTCTATGCCTCAGCTGGAGGACTGTGTCCAGTTTTGGTCACCAATGTATAGAAAGGATGTAGAGAAATTGGAAAGGATTCAGAGGCGAGGGATCAAAGGGATGGAATGGAAGCCCTAGGGGAACTGGGTATGACTAGTTTGGAAAAGAGATTGGTGGGGTGAGAGGGGACATTATCATAGTTTTCAAGTACAGGACAAGCTACCATAGAGAAGCTGGAGAAAAGTTGTTCTCTCTCACCCCAGAGAGCAGGACGAGAGCAGTTGGACAATGGAGCAGATGCCCAGGGAGGTGGTGGAAGTGCCTTCACTGGAGGGTTTCAAGAGGGGGCTGGACAGTATCTGTCTGGGATGGGTTAGACCCAACAAATCCTACATCTTGGCAGGGGTTGGACTAGGTGACCCCTGTGGTCCCTTCTCACCCTGTGGGTCTGTGATTCTAGGATTCGCTAAAAAATCCCAAGATTGAATGTGAACATGACAACCCCAACCCCTCCCTGAAATTCACTGATAAATCCTGAGGTTTGCTTTAAAAATCCTGAGATTGGCCAAATATTGTGAGATTTGCTCACAGAATCCTGACTTTGGCTTTTAAAATCCACATATTTGTGCTTTGTCTCCCTGCACCCGGTTCTTTGCAGCCCTTTGCCTCATCCACCCCACCTGGGTGCTGGTGCAGTGAGCTCGGCGGGTGTCAGCCTGGATCCCCCATGGTCCATGCACCAGCCCAGAGCATGGTGGGATGGGCCCTGCTGCCCAGGGCTGTAGGGGCAGGGGCCGGGTCCGTGAGATCCAGCCTCCATCCCCATCCCTGGGTCGGGACCCTGCTCGGCCTTGAGGGGCATCGGCAGAGCTGTGGGGGCAGGGAGCCCAGGGCTGGGATAGCAAGAGGCTGCAGGTGGGGATTGAGGGGCACCTCAGACCATCCAGCTCCCTGCCCCCTATTTCCACTCCCCCCTAGACCTGCAGAGGGGGGCTCAGCACCTGGCTCTCCGACCCTGCAGCCTGGGTTCCTGACTCAGAGTCTGGGGAAGCGGCAAGCACAGGAATGTGAAAGCAGAAGTGGGTGCGGATGGGAGGGGGTTGGGGGGATATGCTGTCTCAGAAACCCAGCACCAGCATCCTGCCGACTTCCCCTCCTTCTGGCTGGCCCTAACCACGGCTTCCCTGCAACAGAGGCAGGCTGCATATTGCTTGTGGGGCTGGAAATAGAACCCAGGAGTCCGGGCTCTGAGCCCTGCTAACCCTCACTCTCCTCCCAGAGTTGGGATAGAGCCCAGGAGTCCTGACTCCCTGCCTCCACCCTCCACTGTAACCCACTAGACCCTGCTCCCTTCCCAGAGCCAGGGACAGGAAAGGAGACCTGACTCTGAGACCCTCTACACCCCACTCTGGTCCCAGAGCTCTGGATGGACCCAGGAGTCCTGGCTCCCAGCCCCACTGTTATGACCATTCCCCTCCCAGAGTCAGGAATAGAACCCAGGAGTCCTGGCTACCTGCCCCCCATCCCAGATCTATCCCTTTCTTACTGGTTTTCCCCATCACACAATAATATTTGAATACTAGCAGCTCACACCTCGTATCGTATTGTACATGCATTAAATGTTAATCACTCACCCCGAGCTGAGATGCAGCCGCCTCTGGGGCGGGGCGGCTGGGAACAGCCACACAGCGACACTGCCCAGGGGTTGCTCACCCGGAGCTGAGATGCGTCTGCCTCTGGGGCGAGGCGCTGGGAACAGCGCACTGGAACAGCAGATGTCTGGTTAGGACGGCTAGTGAATCCCGACTCCAGTGGGAAGAACCGGGTGCGTGAGGAGACCTGCCTGGGACTGAGCAGGCGCGAGTGTCAGGGCGAGGGCTGTGGAGAGATGTGAGATTTCAAGACAGGAAAGGGAAGTCAGGGCGTGAATCTGGCCCTAGAGCGTCTTGCAGAAGCCGGTTCCACTGGCTGCAGATCTCGGTGCCATCGACGCAAGCGGGAGATTGTCCCAAATACAAGCAGCTCCCACGGACAGCCAGCTTCTGACCCCACCGCGTGGGGGTGCATACTGGCTGGGGGGACTGGCTGGGAGGGTAATGGGGCACAGGGCCCTTCCCCTCTATAGGGCGCTGGCTCCAATCTGCCCCAGGGTGAGTTTGACACTCTGTATCTCAGGGAAACAACCTACACCCCTATTTTTATCGTTAGAAAATGACTGTGTGTATCCAATGCAAAGTTTGTCATTTCGGGTGTCTTCAGAAGGCTTGTGAGGCACTGAGCATTGCTCCCTCCAGCCAGGCCCATCTCCTTCTATAGATGGAGAGAGACTGACTGGGCTTCTGGCTTCCCTGGCCTTCTTATAAGGCCCTGGTGCTCCGTTTGGGGCGTGGCCCCAGCTGCAGCCACTTCCCCAATCAGCCCAGCCTAAAGCCCCTTCCCAGGGCTGTTTTCAACCCCTTCAGGGCAGGAGCAGGGGTCCACCCTGCTACATATCCTAAAACAATAGTCAGTGTATGTATCTATCCAGTGTTTGTGTGTGCGCACTGTCTATATGTACTCTCTCTCTCTCTGTATATATATGTGTGTGTATATGAGTGTGTATGTGTGTGTGCGCATGTATGTACGGTACAGAGCCATTTACGCACGACCCATTTACACGCGAATCCACTTAACAAGCGGTAGCGCCATGCCTTCCCGTGCTACCTATGTAACACGTGAGACTCATTAACACGCGGTACAGGAACTTGCTATGTAGCGCTACAGATTTGCTCACCAACTCACTGACATAGAAATCGACAGGAAGTGCAGAGCAGGATCGTGTTGTATGTTTTTCCCCATGTTTGTAAAGACGTATCATGCACACTTAGTCATTGTCACGCTACAGGGCAGAGGGCAAGCATCAGCGTTCCTACAGTGGAGAAGAAAAGCTGCTGCAATACATCGAGCAAATAGCAGAGAAAACCAGGCCAAAGTTTGAAAAGACACTGGGATTGCCGAATCTGCTCTCCAAGGATGGAAAAACAATGAATATAAATTGAATGGCTTTGTACAAAATATCGATTCTGCCACGGGGCTTAAGTGAAAACGTGTGCACTATTCAGCAAAACCCACGAGAGAGAAAACCATGGGCACGTGGTTTGCTCAGGAAAGGCTGAAAGGAATGCTCCTAAGGTGGGCCAACTCTTCAAGCCCAAGGGACCAAATTTGGAAATTTAACAGGGGATGAATCGTTCCAAGCCAGCAAGGGGTTTATAAGTCGTTTTAAAAAGCGTCATGGCACAGCGCAGGTATCGATTTCTTTTGGCACGTGCCAAAAAGTGAGTTTTATTCCTATTTGCAAGTTTACAGTTTCTGTGATTCTCTGACATGTCTAGAAACCAAGGATTCTTCTGTGCTTGGACCAATCTTAGCACATAGTAGGTGCTACTGTAACACAAAGACAAACACAATCAATTCAGCATTTCTCAAAGACTGAACACTTGCTTTCACGCTAAGATCTGGCTTTGTGGTAACTGCACTGTGTTGCAGGATCAGTAACTAGCATCACCTGGTCTGCTCTGTTCTCGCAGGGGGTCTCAAACTTCATTGCACCATAACCCCCTTCTGACAACAAACATTACTACACGACCCCAGGAGGGGGGGTCGAAGTCTGAGCCCACCGGAGCCCAGGCAGTGAGTCTCGGGCTTTGGTCCCCGGGTACAACAAGTCTAAGCCAGCCTTGGTGACCCCATTAAAATGGGGTCGTGACCCACTTTGAGGTCCTGATCCACAGTTTGAGAGCCACTGCTCTAGAGGGTATTGTACTGCGCTCGACACTGAACGCCTTCTGGTCATCACAGAGCAAATGAAGTAATCCAGGGCTGGCCTTAGCCACGGGCGAATGGGGCTGTAACGGGTTGGGTCACAGAGACCCCCTTGGGACTGTCACCTGATGTGCTGACACTACCTCAGAGCCCATTTTCCCTGCCATCTTGGGACTGCAGAAACCTGCCTTATCGAGCAAGACATGCCAGCCTGCTGCAATACAGACCCAGGGTCTGAACCACACCCGCAAGCCGCAGACTTAAATGAAAATGACTTAGCACGTGCTCCTGTCTCCAGCACCCAGAGACCCAGCTCCCAATGCGATCCAAACCCCAAATAAATTTGTTTTACTCTGTATAAAGCTGATCAAGGGGAAACTCATGAATTGTCCACCCTCTCTAACACTGATAGAGAGATATGCACTGCTGTTTGCTCCCCAGGTATAAATCATTAACTCTGGGTTAATTAATAAACAAAAGTGATTTTATTAAGTATCAAAACCAGGATTTAAGTGGTTTCAAGTAATAACAGACACAACAAAGTAAGTCACCAAGCAAAATAAAACAAAACATGCCAGTCTAAGCCTAATACATCAAGAAACTGAATACAGGTAAATCTCACCCTCAGAGATGTTCCAATAAGCTTCTTTCGCAGGCTAGACTCCTTCCTAGTCTGGGCCCAATCCTTTCTCCTGGTTCAATTCTTGTTAGCTCCAGCTCAGTTGGTATGTAGGGATTTCTTCATGACCAGCAGCCCCCTTTGTTCTGCTCCACCCCCTTTTATATCTTTGGCACAAGGAGGGAATTGTTAGTCTCTCCTTCCTTCCCACCCCTCCTTCTAACTGGAGAAGCACCAGGTTAAAGATGGATTCCAGGTCAGGTGACATGATCACATGTCCCGTGAGCCCCCCTCCATTCCTCCAGGACTGGCCTGCTCTTATGCACTGGAGACTTGCAGGTAAACAGAGCCATCCACAGTCAATTGTCCTAGCTAATGGGAGCCATTAAGATTCCAAGCCACCATTAGTGGCCCACACATTGCATAATTACAATAGGACCTCAGAGTTATGCTACATATTCCTAGATTCAGGTACAAGAATGATACATTCATACAACTAGGAGGACCAGACTCAGTAGTTTATAAGCTTTGTAATGATCCCTTACAAGAGACCTTTTGCATAAAGCATATTCCAGTTACGTTATATTCACACTCACACATATTTTTATAAAGCATGGTGGAGTGCAACGTCACAGGGGCGCCTCCGCAGCAGGGGTGCCCCTCCCCCTGCTGGCTTCTGCAGCCCCATGGCTCCTGCCCCCTGCCTTGGAGCCACCCTGGCCAGCTGCTCCTGGGAGATTCCAGTCTGCTGTAAGGAGCAGGGGGAGGGGCTCTGACGTCAGCCTGTTCCCTGTCCTCCCAATGTGCCCCATCTCCGCAGAGCAGGTGGGGTGGGGGACAGGGTTCACCCAGAGTGGGACGGCGCTGCTCTGTCTCAAGGAGCTTTCCTTCAGCCTGCAAAGAGCTGCTCTCTTAAAGGGGCAGCATGCGGTCTCGCACACACACACCCAGCTCACACACACTGTCTCTTTCACACTCACTCCACCCAACACATACTTATCTTGCTGTTGTTACTTGTTACTTCCTGCAATGCACATACATGCTCTGTAATTTTATTTTTTCAAAGTGCCGTTAGTTGAGTTTTTTGACTGGTCTCTGCATTTCATAATTTTATTTCTCTCTTATGCTGACACTGAATTCTTTGAGTAGTGAGTTCTAAACTGCCTAACCTGTCCGGGCTGGAGTATTTAGCATTATTACTGTTAGTATCATATTGTGCTTTGCCATTCATTATGTAAAGTGACACAATCAAATAATAGCATCCCCCTAGAATGTAACTGTAGCTTTTACTCACTTTAGTAATTCCAGTTTCAAAAACATTAGCTAAACACAGAACTATAGACACTGCGCAGATGAAAGTCGTTTATTTTCAATTTGTATTTTTAGTTATAGCTGTAAATTAACTTAATATTTGCATGAAAATAACTGCAGTTCCAACCGTGAGAACAATAGCAATGGTGGAGTCAAATGTTAGTGAGTCACATATAAATACAGGATTGCGGTCAATAAACATAAATGCCAAAAGAATTAGAAACATTAATTCCCTTTCTTAATGAAAGAGAAAGAAAAAACCCTTAATCACATATTTTTCACTAAAAACATAATTTTAACATAATTGACTAAAATAGAGGCGATACTGGCAGTAACACAGTGTGTCTCTTTCAGGAAGTAAGACGATATTATTTATTTTTATTTATCTCTACTAAAGATTGTGCACAAAGTCTCAGTCGTGTGTTTCTGATATCTGCGTTAAAGCTACAGAACTGATACCTCAAGACTTGGAATTGGGAATATCTTGCTGTATTATCCCCTGATTGTTCTAAATTTACATATAAGATTTAAACGTGACTTTAATTGGCATTTGTATATATATTTTCTTTCTTTATATAACAGCTAGATACAGTGCTCCTGTCAGCGAATCCCTAAGTTATTATCTGCAAAGCCCTGAGAGTTTTCAGGTGCCTAAGGAGTCCCTGGAATCATGGTTAAAGTTTCCTCCCCCTGCCCCAAATCTGAACTGGTGCCCTGCCCCGGGTGAGCCAGGAGTGGCCAGGGAGCTGCGGGAGGCCGTGGGCTCTGACGAGATGCAGCCCACGTGTGACAGCGCGAAGCCTTGAGCCACATGCTGAGCATCAGGCACCACAAGCCCCAGCAGCAGCGCAGGAGGGTGGCAACACCCCATGTGCCAGGCCCCCCTGACTTCTGCGCTGCTGCTGGCGGTGGCGCTGCCTTCACAGCTGGGTGCCCGGCCAGCCCCCGCCAGTATCAGGCCGCCCTGCCAGGGCTTAATTTGAGCCACAGCTGAGCTCTGGCATCTCTTTCAATACAAATTAAACCCTGGAGGAGGCAACAGGGCCCATTGGCCTCACCTGGGGTGGCAGTGCCTCCAGCTGAGGTCTCATTGTCTGTTTCTTCAGTCCTGTGAGATTCCAGTTCCTTGTTGGCTGTTCGGTGGCTGAGGAACGGCCCGATCTACACGCCGGACTCAGGCACTGTGGATTCCCTGGCCCCCGGCTGGTCCTTCCTTCTGCTTCCATGAGAGCAGCAGGGTGTCCTGAGAGAGAGAGAGAGATTATGGGATATGTAAGTGGCTGGCGGTCGGGATAGAGAGATAGATTAGATAGGTTGATGTATGGGGATGAATAGACGCATAGACGGGTGGGTAGGGACAGAGTTGGGTGGGTGGGTGGATAGACGGTAGGTAGGTGGGTAGATTGGTGGGTAGCATGGGCAGCAAGTTCTTTGGACCTTTGGTGCCTGGGCACCAGGAATATTACTGTCCCGGGGCCCAGATCCAGCACTGTTTGAGGCCTGGTCTCTCCCCTGGCCCCACCTTCTGCCCCCAGGCGCTCCTCCCTCGCATCCTCCAGGTGATTTAAAACGGCCCGGGGCCCCCACCCACCACTGGCAGTGCAGCTTCCTGTCTGCTCGCTCCACGTGGCTGCCAGCCCCTCCCTGCAGCCTCTGGGTGGGGTGGGTCTGTGACCCGCTGCAAGCGCCCCTGCAGCCAATAGGAAGCTGCGGGGCAGTGCCTGGGGGTAGAAGCAGACGGAGCACCCCCCAGCCCGCCCTGCCTAGGAGCCCTAGGTAAGTGCTGCACCCCCTCCCAGAACCTGCACTCCCACCCCTTTCCCATGCACCCCACCCCCAAACTCCCTCCCAGAACCTGCACCCCTCACCCACTCCTGCACCCCCACCCCTTGCTCCAGCTCAGAGCCTGCACCCAGCATCCAAACTCTGTCCCAGAATCTGCTCCCCACCCCCTTCCCACGCACCCTATCCTGCCCCCAAACTCCCTCCCAGAGCCTGCACAACTCACACCCTCCTACACCCCCACCCCTTGTCCCAGCCCGGAGCCTGCACCCCAGAACCCCTCCATCCAAACTCCCTCCCAGAGCCCAACCTCTCACCCCTTCTGCATGCAAACTGCCTCTCAGATCCTGCACCCTGCACCCATCCTGCACTCCAATCCCCTGTCCCCACTCAGGGCCTGCATTCCAGACCTCCTCCCCCCACCGAAACTCCCTCCCAGAGTCTTAGGCAGGTGGGGGATGAAGTTTGGGGGGCGCAGGCTCTGAGTGTTCTGGGCAGCACCAAAATTTCTACAAACCTGCCACCCCTGGTGGGTAGGTAGATGGGTAGTGGGGTAGATGTGCGGGTGGGTAGGTCAGTAGGTGGGTCAATAGCTGAGTTACCGTCTGTAATAGAGCAGGGTGAGGTAATAGGCCAGAAAGAATCCAGTCGCCGCGAAGACGAGTTTGCAGCTGATTTCGATAAATGCCCAAGTAAGGCCTCCTGTGGGAGCTGGAAGAAACCGAGAGTCAGGGATAGATCCCTGCAACCCCTGTCCCAAACCAGCCAGGCCACCCACCCCCGTCTCCACTCCTCTTCCAGCTCAGGGTGCTGATGGCCTCATGCCCCTGGGCTCAGGAGCTGACCTGCAGGGCTCCACGTGAGCCGTTCCCAGCCAGGGGCTCCCCGTCCACCTGCCACTGGAGCTGGGGCGGGGGCTGGGAGCACAGGGAGCAGCTGCAGCTGACGCTGGGCCCCTGGCTCTGGCAGGACGAGTTCAGTCCAGTCCCCAGCCGGGGGATGTCTGGGGAGAGCAGGTGACACAGCAACAAATTCATAGTCAGAGAAAGATACCCTGGGGCAGGGAGCTTCCCGGCTCAATCTCACTCATCTCCAGTGGCAGGGAGTCCGGTTAATTAACCACACTCACACCCATGGCAGGGAGTCCCATGGGTTAACCTCACTCCCACTCAACGAGCAGCTGGATCGTCACATGGGCAGAGGTCTCCTCTCTCTGGGCCCAGCACCCGTAGAGCCCCCCGTCCTCGGCCCTCACATTGGGAAGCTACAGTCACAGCTGGCTTGCCCCCCCCAACCCAGCGTGGGGGGGCTGCTCATGATGGAGCAGAGGAACCTCAGGGAGTCGCCCTCCCGGACCTTGAGCTGTGAGCCTCTCCCCTCTTCCCCCAGCACAGTGCCCCCCACTGACTCTCCACCCCACTCCAAGCAGCACAGCACGCCCCACTGATGCCCTGCCCTGCTCCGTTTGGCACAGCACCCCCTAGCGCCTTACGCTGCACGTGCACATGCAGGGCCCGGCTGGCCAACCCAAAGGGATTCTTCGCCCAGCACCGATACTCCTCAGTGTCCCCTCTGCTGAGATTTGGCAGCTCCAGGTGCCCGGCCCCTCCCTGGCCCTTGCCCAGTGTGGAGACGTAGCAGCTCTGGGGTCAGAGCACAATCTTGGTGCCTTGCCATGGCAGCAGGTCTCTGTCGCAGAGATCGGTCCCTGACCCATCTCCTCCCCACTGCCCAGCCCCCCCTAGTGCTACCCTGGGTCTGGACACAGAGTGAATCGGGCCTGCTTCCCCCCTCCACAGTCCTGTGGCTTCCCTCGGGCTCCCCTCTCCGGTCATGGACCAGCCTGGCCTGGCTGAGCCTGGTGCCTGGCCCTGAGCGTGGGCAGAGCGTGACTAGGAGGCGCTCACTGATTCCCGGGGCTCGCAGGGCAGTCTCTCACCGGGGCGTCCGTTCCTGGTCAGGGTCCCGGTGACAGACCTGACTGAGCCCTACCCAAGAGGTGCCCGACGGAACTCAGGGGCCAGGTTAGGGCCACACCGGGGAACCAGAACCGTGGGAAACTGATACCCAAGGGACCAAAACCGAGTGGTCAAAATTGGGCCTAATTGGCAGAGTCACTAACGAGGGGACGGGCTCCTCTGGCCTGAGTATTGGGGCGAGTGTCACCAGGGTCACTGTCTGCCTGGCCCCTGGGCATTCAGCGTACTGCTCACCAAATGTCTCTTCCCCAGGGAGGGACAGAGCCAGGGGTCTAAATAACCCCACCCCCACCCCCACCCTAGACCCAGCACCACCAGGGACATCTGACACCCCCGTCATGGGTCCTTTGCCTTCTCCCCTTGGTTCGTCTCTCCCCAGCCCTCTTCTTTTGTCCCCGGGCTTGGACAGCCAAACCTGGGTAGTTTGCAGCCCAGCTGCGCCCAGAGGGCAGGCTAAAAGTAACACCCAGAACAGCTGGACGCTGATACTGGCTGGCCAGGCTGGCAGGGTCCGTCCACTCTGCCCTCAAAGCCCCGCGGCGCCGAGGCTCAGAGCCTGGGTCCGTTGGGTCGGGCTCACGGGGCTTGGGCTGCGGGTCTCTGATTGCAGCGCGGACGTTTCCTCCGAGATCTGTGTAGACCAGGGGTCCCCAACGCGGAGTGCCCGCCTCCTGGCCCCCGGGAGAGAGCCTCTCGATGATGTTGCTTGTTGGCAACAAGCGTTGTCATCGAGAGGCGTCCCGGCCGAAATGCCGCTGAAATTCAGAGGCATTTCAGCGGGTGCTCCACTGCCGCAGTGGTCCTTTGTCTGGCGCCCTCCAGACAAAAAGTTTGGAATCACTGGTTTAGACGTTCGGGGTCGGGCTGGGGCCTGGGCTCAGATATGTGTGGGGGACTTGGGGGCGGGTTCCTTCTAAATCTCCCACTGGCTGAAGGGAACAAGGGCCGTCCTTACACTGATGCCTGATTTGATCCTTCACCTTGAAAAGGCGGCCACTGATTTCCCTTCTGCCCTGGATCTGCAACGCGGGGGTCACAGGCCGTTTAATGGGGGTTTCCCTGAGGCAGGGCGGGCCAAGGTCTCTGGGCACCGAACCCAGAGCCTGGAGTGTGTTTAGTGCCAGACAGTGACTGGATCCCATTAACACTCTGCCCCATATAGAGCATCCACAGATCCCGGCAGAAAGGGAAAAGAGGGAGGAGACGCAGTGGGACAACCTGGGGGGATCTCAGGAGGACCTGGGGTGGCTGGTGTGAGGGGAAATCCCAACAAGGGGGGACAGGAATGGGATGTGTGGATCGGAGCACAGGAGGATTGTGGGGGCAAGGCAGGTCGGGGGTAGACAGGATCCCAGAAGGACCTGGGGGTGTGGATGGGAGGGGGAGCCATAGCCAAGGGGGGCAGGAAGGGGTGAAGATCCCAAGGCAGAAGGGGCTGCACGGTGTGGGGTGAAGGGGCTTGGAGTAGAATTGGCTGAGGGTGCCTGGTGCGGGGTGGGGATCCCAGCACAGGGCTGAGTTGGGGGAGGGGCTGGAGGGCAGGGCTGGGGAGCCCAGGGGGGGATCCCAGCAGAGGGGGTTGGGGGCCGGCGTGGAGGGGCTGGGGGGGGTCACTCACAGCCGACGTGGAGCCGGACGGTTCTGTGGGTGGAAGGTCCCCGTGGTGGCCTGTAGGTGACGTTGCAGACGAGCTCTTTGCCGTGGTCCCCCGGGCCGGGTGTGAAGCTGAGCGCGGAGCTGCGGGCCCAGGTGCCATTCGCCAGCTGGGCTGAGACATCCCGGGCTGTGTCGCTGAACGGCCCCATCCAGGTGACTCGGGGAGGGGGCCCGGAGCAGTGCCCAGGGGCTGTGCAGGTCACAGTCACCGGCTCCCCGGCCAGCAGCGTCCCTGGCAGCCCCCGCGCCGGCGAGATCTGGATCTCTGGCTCCTCCGTCAGCCCTGAGACATGGGGAGAGGGGAGAGAATCAGTTGAGGACCCAGGGCTTTTCCCCTCCAGGGGCGCAGCCACGATCCAGCCCCAGGGCCAGGACTGGCTGGCTCAGGGGGGCTGATGAGCGGTGTCATAAGTATAGAGAGAAGAGAACAACTCTCTGTGTGCAGTAGCATCAAATCCCTCTTTGGCAGCTGTACTAACTCACCTTCCCTGGAAGGGATTAATCAGCTCGGATAACCTAGTTGGCACCTGACCAGAAGGACCAATGAAGGAAGAAGAAACTTTCAAATCTGTGGGGGTGGGGGGATGATTTGTTTGTTGCTCTCTTTGTTGTTCCCTCTCTGGACAGAGGGAGAGACCGAGCAGGTACAACATCTCCTGCATATATACATGGAAGAATAGATCTAAAACCACAGACATTGTAAGCAGGCAAGGAAAGGCGCTAGATTATCTTGTGTTTTAGCTTTTGAATTTTCCTATGCTACAGATGCAGTTTGATTCCTGTTTTTGTAACTTTGAAGCTGAGCCAGGGGGGAATCCTCTGTGTTTGAAATCTTTTATTTACCCTCTGAAGTTACCTTCCAAACTGATTTTGCAGGTGTGATTCTATTTTTCTCTCTCTCTATATAAAATTCTTCTTTTAAGAACATGATTGATTGTCAGTGTCCTGAAGACAAAGAGTCTGGTCTGTGCTCACATTGCTAACCAATTGTTTGGTACATTATTCTCAAGCGTCCCCAGGAAAGGGGGTGAAGGGGTTTGGGGGGATATTTTGGGGGACAGGGATTCCAAGTGACCCTTCCCTGGATTTTTCTATAAATCACTTGGTGGTGGCAGCAATAGCGTCCAAGGACAAGGGAAGGAATTTGTGCCTTGGGGAAGTTTTTAACCGAAGCTGGTAGAATATAAGCTTAAGGGGTCCTTCCTGCGGGTCCCCACATCTGTACCCCGGAGTTCAGAGTGGGAGGAACCCTCACAAGCGGTGACTGCGGCTGCTCTTACCTGTCACAGAGATCGTGAGCGGAGGGTCAGGGCCATCGGAATTGGCGCGGTAAGTGTGTTCAAACAGGCCTTTGTCGATGTAAAGGAAATATCTCCCGGCATCCATCCGTCGGGCATCGCTGATTTGCAGGGAGCAGTCGCCGCGCGCTGGATCCCCCGTCAGCCGGAACCGGCCCTGGGTCTCCTGCGACACACTCAGGTTGGAGGCACTGTTGGCCACGGGAGGATCCTGGCCCACAGTAGCAGGCTCCTTGTACCACAATCCGTAGAGCTGGGCCGAGGGATTGTCGGTGTCGTACCGGGCTGGGTACGTGAAGGTGCAGGGGATGAGAACGCAGAGACCCTCCTGCACCGACACCGACTGCGGCACCGTCAGGGTAAATCCGGGCAGCTGGGACAGGGACCCTGCAGGGGATGGGGAGGGATCAAAGTGGGGCCCATAGAGAGCAGAGCCCCCCCCTGAGCTCCCCCCAGACAGGGCCGGCTCCAGGCACCAGCCTGCCAAGCACGGGAGGGGGCGGCACTCGGGGGTTGTTTTTGTTTGGCCAGGCGGCGCTGGAGGGAGGCGGGGACTTGGGCGACGCGACGCTCGGGGGGGCGGGGATTTGGGTGACGCGACGCTCGGGGGGGCGGGGAATTGGGCGACGCGACGCTCGGGGTGGGGACTGGGCGGGGTGGTGCTCGGGGGCGGGGCTTGTGTGACGATCGGGGGCGGGGCCTTGGGTGGCGTGACGGTCGGAGGGGGGCGGCGCTCCTTGTTTTTGCTCTGCCAGTGCCCCTCACTCCCGACCTGCAGCCCCATGACAGCCCAGCCATGGGTCCCTGACCAATTCTCACTCCATTTAGTTTCCATCCGTCCCTACATCGAGCCCCCTGCCCCCACTCCCTGTCTCTCAGCGCCCCCTAGCACCGCACGGGGGCACTGGGCTCCCCTCCCTTCCGGCCAGTCTCCCTTCCAAGTTCTGGGACTGACCTGGCCCTGCTTAGCGCAGGTTCTGCCCTTCCCCCTGCCCTGGGGCTGCAGGTGCTGCTTACTTACCCCTCCAGAGCAGGGCAAGGATCAGGACCCTCAGTGTTGCAGGACCCCCTGCCATCCAGGGGGGCCCCTGAGGCGGGAGCTCCCTTTCCCCTGCATCACGGTGTGGCAGCAGGTCTGTGCCCATGGCTGGAGCGTTGGGCTGGGACAGACTTAGAGACAGAAGGGGGGTGGGAAGTGTGAGAGCAGAGGCTGTTTGGGGACACAGATCTGCCTGGGGGACCGTCAGTGCTGCTGGGCCCTGCAGGGGGCTGATCTGGGGCTGCTGGCAGTGCAGTGACCTCCCGCTCCTCAGAAAATCCCAAATTACCAGATGATCCTGAGAGATCGTGGGCTAAAAAAATCCTTAAATTGGCAAAAAAAAAACCCTGAGATTTTCCTCTAAGAATCATCAGAGCGGCCAGAAAATCCTGATCTGGTGACAGAAGAAGGTCAGAAGACAGCACTGCTCAGTGCTTGCTTTGCTTCAGTGTAAAACAACATGTGAGCAGGCAACCAATGAAGTTACCACAGACAGCAAAGGGGAAAGACTGCAAATCGGGATCAGTAAAGAACACGTCAGAGATGCTCTGGCCATTTTGAATGAATTCAGATCAGTGGGGCGGGAAGCTGTTCAACCCAGAGGGACTGTAGGAATTAGTCGAAGAAATCTTGGAGCCACTGGCAATAATATTTGCCAACTAATGGATGATAGGAGGGGTCCCAGAAGACGGGGGAAGGGCTAACAGAGGGGCCATCTTTAAAAGGGGGAAAAGGGAGGAGCCGGGGAACTATAGACCAGTCAGCCTGACCTCAACACCTGGAAAGCCACTAGAACAATGTATAAAACCTTCAGTTTGTGAGGCCGAAGGGGTGATCAGCAGCATGGATTTACCAAGAACAAATCCTGCCAAACCAGCTTCGTTTCCTTCTTTGACGAGGTAACTGGTTGGGAGCTGGGGGAAAGCAGTGGACATAACATACCTGGACTTCAGCAAGGCTTTTGACACAGTCCCACATGACATTCTCATAAGGAAGCTGGAGACGACTTCTGACGGAACTCAAATGTGAAATTGCAGAACTACTAACTCTCATTTAAATCAGCTTCTGTGCCAGATGACTGGAGGAGAGCAAATGTGACACCAATTTTTAAAAAAGGCTCCAGGGGTGATTCTGGCATTTGAAGGCCAATAAGCCTAACTTCAGTGATGGGCAAACTGGTTGAAATTATAGTAAAGTGAAACTATAGCAAAGAGCAGAATGATCAGATGCAGAGATTTGTTGGGGAAGACTCAATATGGTTTTTGTAAAGGGAAATCATGGTTCACCAAACTCCTAGAATTTTTGGAGGGAGTCAACAGCATGTGGACAAGGGTGACCCAGTCCATGTACTTAGACTTTCAGAAAGCCTTTGACAAGGTTCCTCCCAAAAGGCTCCTATGCAAAGTGAGCTGTCATGAGATAAGTGGGAAGATCCTCTCCTGGATCAGTGACTGGTTAAAAGATAGCAAAGGACAGGAATAAATGGCTACTTTTCACAGTGGAGAGAGGTGAATAGTGGTGTCGCCAGGGGTCTGTACTGGGACCAGGGCTGTTCAACATGTTCATAAACGATCTGGAAAAAGGGGTAAACAGGGAGGTGGAAAAGTTTGCAGATGATACAAAACTTCTCAAGATAGTTAAGTTGAAAGCTGACCGCAAAGAGCTACAAAGGGATCTCACCAAACTGGGTGACTGGGTAACAAAATGGCAGATGAAAACCAATGTTAATAAATGAAAAGTAATGCACATTGGGAAACATAATCCCAACTCTACATATAAAGTGGTGGGGTATAAATTAGCTGTTACCACTCAAGGAAGAGATCTGAGAGTCACTATAGATAGTTCTCTGAAAACACCCACTCAGTGTGCAGCAGTCATCAAAAGAATTTGTTGGGCATCATTAAGAAAGGGATAGATAATAAGACAGAAAATATCATATTGCCCCTCTGTAACTCCATGGTAACAATCAAATCTTGAATACTGCATGCAGTTCTGGAGGCCAGATCTCAAATCGGAATTAGAAAAGATTCAGAAAAGGGCAAGAAAAATGATGATGGGTGTGGAACAGCTTTCACAGAAGGAGAGATTAATAAAACTGGGACTGTTCAGCTTGGAAAAGAGACGCCTAAGGGGCGCTATGATAGATGTATGTAAAATCATGACTAGTGTGGAGACAGTAAATAGGGTGTTATGATTTACTCCTTCCCATAACACAAGAACTAGAAGTCCCCAAATGAAATGAATAGGCGGCAGGTTTAAAAGAAATGTAAGGACGTATTTCTTCACACAACGCACAGTAAACTCTGCAGACATATTGGGGCGCTAATGCTGCCCTCCCTGCCCCACAGCTGCATTCTCCCCTCCCCCGCTCCACCCTGCTCCTCCTGCAGCTGGGACTCTCCTCCTTGTCAGTGTTACAGACCCTCCATCCTGTCCCTTCTTGTGAGAATGGTGGGGCCCACTCCCGACTTCCCCTCCTCACATGTGAATTAGGCCACTCACACCTTCCCCCCGTCTTTACCTGTTAAAATGGTACAGGCCTCTCACTCCTGCCTCCCCCTCCCCATCCAGTGCAGTGAGCTGGGCGGGTCTCAGCTTGGATCCCCCATGGCCCATGCACCGTCCCCTCCCAGAGCAGGGTGGGTCGGGCCCCATAGCCCAGGGCTGGAGGGGAAGGGACCAGCCCTGAGAGATCCAGACTCCATCCCTAACCCTGGGGGGCTGCCCTGCCCCTGTAGATTATCTGGGAGCCCCAGGGGGTCTGTGCCCCACACATACACCCCACTTTGCCCCCCATGGAGTTGGGTCAGCACAATGGAGTGAGCACAGTGGGACTACGGGTGAGTAGTTTGCACGTATGTGCTCAACCTGGGGTATCTATAACTGCCCCCTCTGCAATACCTGCCCTCCCTGCCCCCAAACCCGCCCCCATTGGGAAGGGGAAACCCCCGGCAGTTCCATTTCCCACCATCCCTCTGCTGCCCTCAGGAAGGAGACTGAGAGATGGGAGCTGGGGAACCTCCTGCTGTACATGCCCCCCCTGAGCCAATGTCTCCAGTGTGGTCCCCATGGTGGGGGAGCCCTGGGGTGGGATCCTGCTTGGGCTGGAGGGGCATCAGCAGAGCTGTGGGGGTGGGGAGCCCAGGGCTGGGATAGCAAGGGGCTGTGGGTCGGGATTGAGGAGCACCCCAGTCTCCATAGACCATCCAGCTCCCTCCCCCCCATTTCCACTCACCCCTAGACCTGCAGAGGGGGGTTCAGCACCCGGCTCTCCGACCCTGCAGCCCGGGTTCCTCAAGGTTTGTGACTCGGAGCCTGGGGAAGCAGCATGCACAGAAACCTGAAAGCAGAAGTGGGAGCTGTCAGGGGCCCTTGGGGGCAGATGTTCTCTCAGAAACCCCAAAATCAGCATCTGCCAACTTCCCCTCCCTCTGGCTGACACTGCCTGCGGCTTCCCTGCAAGAGGGACAGGCTGCATATTGCTTGTGGGGCTGGAAATAGAATCCAGGAGTCCAGACTCTGAGCCCTGCTAACCCCCAACTCTCCTCCCTCAGCTAGGACAGAACCCAGTAGTGGCAGGGGGGCGTCCAGCCCCTGCATCCGCTCTAACCCTTTATTTCTGCTGTCTCCAGTTACCAAACAATGTTTTAACACTAGCAGTTTGCACCTCTTATCACACTGTACGGGCCGCAGATCCTAATCACTTACCCGAGCTGAGATGTTCGCCTCTGGGGTGGGACGGCTGCAAAGAGCTCACTGGCGCCGCTCAGAGAATTCTTCCTAAATCCTAAATCCTAAAATACTGAATTAACTTTAGGAAAAACACAGAAAGATGCACAGATCCATGTCGAAACCATTGTCAGTCATTTATTTAGGGGGTTTTGCCGACTCAATAATAAAATAATGTTCAGTTCTCTCTATTCTTTCCTGGACCTGAACAGAACAGAGACACAAATAAGGGGCTTTGAACGTTCCTGTCTTTTGTTGTTGTTATTTTTTCCCATGGGGGTTCCAGCCTGGGAGCACCCACAGAGTCGGCCCCTGAGCTTTTTCCAGCCTCCCAGCTAGGTCCTAAGTCTGCTGAGAAAAGGGACAAACATACACGTATCCCTTCTCCCAGCAGACTGACTCAGCCCCGGAAGTGCAGGGGACAAATTAAGCCCCAGATGGGGAGGTGGGTAGGGAGGCAGTGGGGGCCAGAGGCAATAGGGGGACTGGATGGGGGGGCTTGGGGAGGCAGTCGGAGCGATTGGTATGGGGAGTGAGCCCGGGGCTGGAGCCTACTGCTGCATGGGCAGGGTCCAGGGCCAGAGCTCACCGCTGCATGGCCAGGAGACAGAGCCCAAAACCCACAGGACAGGCCCAGGGAGGGACCCCGGGGCGCGGAGATGGAGCCTGAAACCCCACGGCTGGAGCCTGCCACCCCAGGGATGAACCGACTTCACCACCCTGGGAAGGGGAACTCACTGGCCCCCTCTCCTCCAGAGTTTGTGTCTCCAGATGGGGCAGGGCCAAACCCCTGCTGGCAGGCCCAGGGGAGGGGTCCCTACTTTGTCCACCCCAGTCACGACCCATGAGGATCTGACCACAGGAAAACCCGCATTTGAGAAACGTCTTGGATAACCTGGATCCGCTGGCCGGAGATCTCGGTGCCATCGATGCAAGCGAGAGATTGTCCCAGATACATGGAGCTCCAACAGACAGCTGGCTTCTGACCCCACCATGGGGGGACTGGCTGTGGGAAGGGGGAATAGGACACTGGTATTTTCCCCTGCGGAATCCTAGCAGAGGAAGCGTCAGCAGATCAGAACTGGTCCATTGAGCGCAGATATTTGTTTTCCGTCTCTTGTTTCCTCAAACGCCTCCCAGGTCCCGGGTCACTGAGGATTCCCTAATGATGAGAGCTGGGGCAGCGGATCTGACTCCAGCCTTCGATTTAAGAGCTGAGATGCAGCTGAATCTGGGGTGGGGCACGGGGACTGTTTATACAGGGATCCCTCGTCCAGTGCTGAGCTGCAGAAGTGTCTGGGAAAAACTTATAACTAAAAGAAATGCAGCACCCTCTAGATGCATTGAGGCCAGCCCTGGCGGTTGGGCCCTCCCCAGTCTCCCAGCCTGGCCCGGTCTCCCAGCAAGACCCTGGCACGCTTTGCCCCAGGCCAGTGGCACGTCAGCTCTGCCCCCCTCTATGTGGGCATCAATGGCTGTGCTGGAAGGCTGGTTGCCAAGCGGATCTCGTACAAAAGGAATTTTCCAGTCAGTGAGTTTGCTCCACTTCCGGCCAATCGGCCACAGTTCGGGGCCGGGCAAGAGCAGCGGAGAGCAGGGGAGCGGGTGTGATGAAGCAGGATTTTTTGTTTTGTTTTTTCAATGGTTTGCATGCAGGGGGGGTGGGACTCAGTTTCCCTGGGTGTTACTGGTTTAACGAGGTGGTGGGAGAGGGAGTTTGTTGTTACAGGGGGCCAGTGAATGGCCTGGAGAATGGATACCCCAGTGACTGGTGACCTGGTGACTCGGAGGCCCAGTTCAGGAGTCACAGCTCGTTCTGGCCAGTGGGAGAACAATGAGCTATGAAGAGAGGACTTGAGTGACCAGACCAGCCAGTTCCATCCAGAGGGAAAACAAAGGAAGAATACAGTCATAGATTCATAGACTTTATGGTCAGAATGGACCATTATGATCATCTAGTCTGACCTCCTGCACAACGCAGGCCACAGAATCTCACCCACGCACTCCTGCAATAAACCCCTAACCTATGTCTGAGCTATTGAAGTCCTCAAATCATGGTTTAAAGACTTCAGGGTGCAGAGAATCCTCCCGCAGGTGACCCGTGCCCCACGCTGCAGAGGAAGGTGAAAAACCCCCAGGGCCTCTGCCAATCTGCCCTGGAGGCAAATTCCTTCCCCACCCCAAATATGGCCATCAGCTAAACCCTGAGCATGTGGGCAAGACTCACCAGCCAGACACCCAGGAAAGAATTCTCTGTAGTAACTCAGATCCCACCCCATCTCACATCCCATCATAGACCATTGGGCATATTTACCACTAATAGTCAAAGATCAATTAATTGCCCAAGTTAGGCTATCCCATCATACCACCCCCTCCATAAACTTATCAAGCTTAGTCTTGAAGCCAGATACGTCTTGTACCCCACTGCTCCCCTTGGAAGGCTGTTCCAGAATTTCACTCCTCTGATGGTTAGAAACCTCAGTCTAATTTCAAGTCTAAACTTCCTGATGGGCAGTTTATATCCATTTGTTCTTGTGTCCACATTAAATAATTCCTCTCCCTCCCTGATATTTATTCCTCTGATATATTTCTAGAGAGCAATCGTATCTCCCCTCAGCCTTCTTTTGGTTAGGCTAAACAAGCCAAGCTCTTTGAGTCTCCTTTCATAAGACAGTTTTTCCATTCCTTGGATCATCCTAGTAGCCCTTCTCTGTACCTGTTCCAGTTTGAATTCATCCTTATTACACATGGGAGACCAGAACTGCACACAGTATTCCAGGTGAGGTCTCACCAGTGCCTTGTATAACGGTACTAACACCTCCTTATCTTTGCTGGAAATACCTCGCCTGTTGCATCCCAAGACCGCATTAGCCTTTTTTCACAGCCATATCACATTGGTGGCTCATCATGTGATCAACCAATACTGCGAGATCCTTCTCCTCCTCTGTTAATTCCAACTGATGAGTCCCCAGCTTATAACAAAAATTCTTGTTATTAATCCCTAAATGCATGACCTTGCACTTTTCACTATTAAATTTCATCCTATTACTTCTACTCCAGTTTACAAGGTCATCCAGATCTTCTTGTATGATATCCCGGTCCTTCTCTGTGTTAGCAATACCTCCCAGCCTTGTGTCTTTTGCAAACTTTATTAGCACACTCCCACTTTATGTGCCAAGGCCAGTAATAAAAAGATTAAATAAGATTGGTCCCAAAACCAATTCCTCAGGAACTCCACTAGTAACCTCCCTCCACCCTGACAGTTCACCTTTCAGTATGAGCCATTGTAGTCTCCCCTTTAACCAGTTCCTTATCCACCTTTCAATTTGCATAATGATCCCCGTCTTTTCCAATTTAACTAATAATAATGCCACTCGTTATTGGAACTCATTTACAAAACATTTTTTTTAAATATTACATGAATATCTTGTCTCATACTATAGAATTAGAATTTATACTCCCTATTCCATGATGAGATATTTTGGAGCTATAATGTATTTTAATTAAAACAATCTTTCGATAGAGCAGCAAAGAAACCTGTGGGACCTTAGAGACTAACAGACGTTTTGCAGCATGAGCTTTCGTGGGTGAATACCCACTTCGTCGGATGTCTTGCATCCGACAAAGTGGGTATTCACCCACGAAAGCTCATGCTGCATAACGTCTGTTAGTCTATAAGGTGCCACAGGATTCTTTGCTGCTTTTACAGATCCAGACTAACACGGCTACCCCTCTGATACTTGACATAATCTTTAGATAGATTTTTTTTCCTCAAAAAGTATTTTATAAAAGAAAAATCCTATTTAAATTAAAAAAATCCAATGTTATTTATTTATTTTTTTAAAAAAATCATTGATTTTTATCCACCCTGTTTTGTATACTAAGCAAATACATAGGTGACGGTGGGAAAGATGGTAAAGTTAAGTTTTGTAAAATGTTTTTTCCCCCTTATCAGGCATGTGCAGCTCTCCTGACAATGCTGTAGTTGGAGCTACAGGGACAGCTTCACCGGAACAGCCAAAGAACCAGGAATCTGCTTTGAGACCATTAAAGACACCAATACCAAATAGCACAAGAGTGCAGATGAAGCCTCAGGACAGTCCACACCTCCTATACGTCAAACCCAAGGACAACACAAAAGACTCTGTTAAAAACCAACCACTCAAACACAACTCCAGTTCCTTAGCGGCCACCACCACACCAAGCCCAGAGAAAACTGTGAGCGAAAACGCCCACATTCACACACCTGGAGCACACGCTTTAGGGGTTGTGAATAAAAAAACCAAGGACTGACAAACCATTCTCCCAACACCATAATCTCCTCTCAGCTCCCCCATATTCTAGTATTTGGGAAAAGGATGATGCTTCATTCAGAATACCGATGGACACTGCATCCTCAGGGGGTCTAAAAGAAAGGAGGACTGGAAACGACATCTGTCATAAACAGACACTTAAGTGTTAATTCCTCTTTTACCTGAAACGGGTTAAGAAGGTCACATAACCTAGCTGACACCTGACCAGAGGAACCAATGGGGGGGGGGGACCAAGAGGGAGGAGGGAAATCAGTCTTTGTCTCTTCAGAAAAGTTTGTGACGGAGTGAAGGATCCAAGAATCAGCCATTTAACATTTCTTAAAAGTAGTAAGTGTTTAGAGAAGGAATGTATTAGCTTATGTTTATTTTCTTTTGTGACTTGGTTTTGCACAGAGGGAAAATCAAATTGGGTTCTTTTTTTGTAACTAAGGTTTTTGCCCCGAGGAACATCCTCTGTGTTTTGAACAGGGCCGGCTCCAGGCACCAGCCAAGCAAGCTCCTGCTTGGGGTGGCAGGTTCTAAGGGGCGGCATTCCCTCAAATTATTTTTGTTTTTGTTTTTTTTTACTTTGCCGCTTCGGCTGCCCCACGGTATTTTTTTTTTTTTGGCTTCATCACTTCGGCCGCCCCGCGGGTTTTTTCTTTTTGGTTTGCCGCTCCAGCTGCCCTGTAGGGGGCGGTGGCACAGAGGAGAGGAGCACCCTGCTGGAAGCAGGCTGCACCCTCTGTCTGCCCCAGCTGGCCGCCCCCTTTCTCTTTCCTCCCTCATTCCCTCTCGCTCCCTCCGCTGCCCAGGGCACGTCTGCAGCGCCGGGAGTCACCCTGCACCCACGTCCCGGCCACCCTGCACCATTTTTTTTGCTCTGGCGCTCCAGCCACCCCGCAGGTTTGCATTTTTTTTTTTTTTTTGCACTTGGGGCAGCAAAAAAGCCAGAGCTGGCCCTGGTTTTGAATCTGTTGTCTGTGAGAGTAGCTGGCATGCTAATCTCACAGAGGTATTCCTATCACCCCTTTTTCTTTAATTAAAAGTCTTCTTTTAAGAACCTGATTGATTTTTTCCTTGTTTTAAGATCCAAGGGTTTTTTGGATCTGGGCTCACCAGGAACTGGTGAGAGGTGAATCAGTCTCAATCCTGCCAGGAAAAGGGGGGATAAAGACTGGGAAAATATGTGGGGTGAAGACAGAGTTTCCAATGACGCTCCCATAAACGTTTGTCTAAACTATTTGGTGGTGGCAGCTACTAAATCTAAGCTGGCACATAAGCTTAGGGGTTATCTCATGCAGGTCCCCACATCTAACAGAGGGGCCATCTTTAAAAGGGGGCAAAGGAGGAGCCTGGGAACTATAGACAAGTCAGCACCCGGTTCTTTGCAGCCCATTTCCTCATCCACCCCACCTGGGTGCTGGTGCAGTGAGCTGGGAGGGTGTCAGCCTGGATCCCCCATGGCGCATGCACCATCCTCTGCCAGAGCAGGGTGGGACGGGCCCTGCTGCCCAGGGCTGTAGGGGCAGGGACCGGACCCGTGAGATCCAGCCTCTATCCCCATCCCTGGGTTGGGACTCTGCTCAGCCTTGAGGGGCATCAGCAGAGCTGTGTGGGCGGGGAGCCAGGGCTGGGATAGCAAGAGGCTGCTGGTCGGGATTGAGGGGCAACCCAGTCTCCATAGATCATCCAGCTCCCTCCCCCCTATTTCCACTCACCCCTAGACCTGCAGAGGGGGACCAGAGACGGGCTCTCCGACCCTGCAGCCCGGGTTCCCCAGGGTTCCTGACTCAGATCCTGGGGAAGCAGCAAGCACAGAAATGTGAAAGCAGAAGTGGGAGCAGACGGGAGGGGGTTGGGGGGAGATGCTCTCTCAGAAACCCCAGCACCAGCATCCTGCCGACTTCCCTTCCTTCTGGCCGGCCCAAACCACAGCTTCCCTGCAACAGGGGCAGGCTGCATATTGCTTGTGGGGCTGTAAATAGAACCGAGGAGTCCAGCCTCTGAGCCCTGCTAACCCTCACTCTCCTCCCAGAGCTGGGATAGAACCCAGGAGTCCTGACTCCCTGCCTCCACCCCCCACTGTAACCCACTAGACCCTGCTCCCCTCCCAGAGCCAGGGACAGGAAAGGAGACCTGACTCCGAGACCCTCTACAACCCACTCTGGTCCCAGAGCTCTGGATGGACCCAGGAGTCCTGGCTCCCAGCCCCACTGTTATGACCATTCCCCTCCCAGAGTCGGGAATAGAACCCAGGAGTCCTGGCTACCTGCCCCCCCATCCCAGATCTATCCCTTTATTACTGGTTTTCCCCATCACACAATAATATTTGAAGACTAGCAGCTCACACCTCTTATCGTATTGTACATGCAGCAAATGCTAATCACTCACCCGGAGCTGAGCTGCGTCTGCCTCTGGGGCGAGGCGCTGGGAACAGCGCACTGGAACAGCAGATGTCCAGTTAGGACGGCTAGTGAATCCCGACTCCAATGGGAAGAACCGGGTGCGTGAGGAGACCTCCCTTGGACTGAGCAGGCGCGAGTGTCAGGGCAAGGGCTGTGGAGAGATGTGAAATTTCAAGACAGGAAAGGGAAGTCAGGGTGTGAATCTGGCCCTAGAGTGTCTTGCAGAAGCCGGTTCCAGTGGCTGCAGATCTCGGTGCCATCGACGCAAGCGGGAGATTGTCCCAAATACAAGCAGCTCCCACGGACAGCCGGCTTCTGACCCCACCATGTGGGGGTGTGTACTGGCTGGGGGGACTGGCTGGGAGGGTAATGGGGCACAGGGCCCTTCCCCTCTATAGGGCGCTGGCTCCAATCTGCCCCAGGGTGAGTTTCATGCTCTGTATCTCAGGGAAACAACCTACACCCCCATTTTTATCGTTAGAAAATGACTGTGTGTATCCAACGCAAAGTTTGTCATTTTGGGTGTCTTCATAAGGCTTGTGAGGCACTGAGCATTGCTCCCTCCAGCCAGGCCCATCTCCTTCTATAGATGGAGAGAGACTGACTGGGCTTCTGGCTTCCCTGGCCTTCTTATAAGGCCCTGGTGCTCAGTTTGGGGCGTGGCCCCAGCTGCAGCCACTTCCCCAATCAGCCCATCCTAAAGCCCCTTCCCAGGGCTGGAGCTTCAGGGCAGGAGCAGGGGTCCACCCTGCTACATATCCTAAAATAATAGTCAGTGTATGTATCTATCCAGTGTATGTGTGTGCGCACTGTCTATATGTACTCTCTCTCTCTCTGTATATATATGTGTGTGTATATGAGTGTGTATGTGTGTGTGCGCATGTATGTACGGTACAGAGCCATTTACGCATGACCAGTTTATGCGTGAATCCACTTAACATGTGGTAGCGCCATGCCTCCCCGTGCTACCTATTTAACACGCAAGACTCGTTATCACGCAGTACAGGAACTTGCTATATAGCGCTACAGATTTGCTCACTAACTCACTGAGATAGAAATCGACAGGAAGTGCGGAGCAGAATCGTGTTGTATGTTTTTCCCCATGTTCGTAAAGACGTATCACGCACGCTTAGTCATAGTCACGCTACAGGGCAGAGGGCAAGCGTCAGCGTTCCTACAGTGGAGAAGAAAAGCTGCTGCAATACATCGAGCAAATAGCGGAGAAACCCAGGCCAAAGTTTCAAAAGACACTGGGATTGCCGAATCTGCTCTCCGAGGATGAAAAAACAATGAATATAATCTGAACGGCTTTGTACAAAATATCGATTCTGCCACGGGGCTTAAGTGAAAACGTGTGCACTATTCAGCAAAACCCACGAAAGAGAAAACCATGCGCACGTGGTTTGCTCAGGAAAGGCTGAAAGGAACGCCGCTAAGGGGGCCAATTCTTCAAGACCAAGCGACCAAATTTGGAAATTTAACAGGGGATGAATCATTCCAAGCCAGCAAGGGGTTTATAAGTCATTTTAAACAGCGTCATGGCACAGCGCAGGTATCGATTTCTTTTGGCAGGTGCCAAAAAGTGAGTTTTATTCCTATTTGCAAGTTTACAGTTTCTGTGATTCTCTGACATGTCTAGAAACCAAGGATTCTTCTGTGCTTGGACCAATCTTAGCACATAGTAGGTGCTCCTGTAACACAAAGACAAACACAATCAATTCTGCATTTCTCAAAGACTGAACACTTGCTTTCACGCTAAGATTTGGCTTTGTGGTAACTGCATTGGCTTGCAGGGATCAGTAACTAGCATCACCTGGTCTGCTCTGTTCTCGCAGAGGGTCTCAAACTTCATTGCACCATAACCCCCTTCTGACAACAAACATTACTACACGACCCCAGGAGGGGGGATCGAAGTATGAGCCCACCGGAGCCCAGGCAGGGAGTCTCGGGCTTTGGTCCCCGGGTACAGGAAGTCTAAGCCAGCCTTGGTGACCCCATTAAAATGGGGTCTTGACCCACTTTGAGGTCCTGATCCACAGTTTGAGAGCCACTGCTTTAGACGGTATCGTACTGCGCTCGACACCGGGGTATCTGAACGCCTTCTGGTCATCACAGAGCAAATGAAGTAATCCAGGGCTGGCCTTAGCCACGGGCGAACGGGGCTGTAACGGGTTGGGTCACAGAGACCCCGTTGGGACTGTCACCTGATGTGCTGACACTACCTCAGAGCCCATTTTCCCTGCCAGCTTGGGACTGCAGAAACCTGCCCTTGTTGAGCCAGACATGCCAGCCTGCTGCAACCCAGCGCCAGGCCCGCAAGCCGCAGACTTAAATGAAAATGACGTAGCACGTGCTCCTGTCTCCAGCACCCAGAGACCCAGCTCCCAATGGGATCCAAACCCCACATAAATTTGTTTTACTCTGTATAAAGCTTATCAAGGGGAAACTCATGAATTGTCTCCACCCTCTCTAACACTGATAGAGAGAGATGCACAGCTTCTTTGCTCCCCAGGTATAAATCATTAACTCTGGGTTAATTAATAAACAAAAGTGATTTTATTAAGTATCAAAAACAGGATTTGAGTGGTTTCAAGTAATAACAGACACAACAAAGTAAGTCACCAAGCAAAATAAAACAAAACACACCAGTCTAAGCCTAATACATCAAGAAACTGAATACAGGTAAATCTCACCCTCAGAGATGTTCCAATAAGCTTCTTTCACAGACTAGACTCCTTCCTAGTCTGGGCCCAATCCTCTCCCCTGGTTCAATTCTTGTTAGCTCCAGCTCAGTTGGTACGTAGGGATTTCTTCATGACCAGCAGCCCCCTTTGTTGTGCTCCACCCCCTTTATATCTTTGGCACAAGGAGGGAATCGTTAGTCTCTCCTTCCTTCCCACCCCTCCTTCTAACTGGAGAAGCAGCAGGTTAAAGATGGATTCCAGGTCAGGTGACATGATGACATGTCCCGTGAGCCCCCCCTCCATTCCTCCAGGACTGGCCTGCACGGATGCACTGGAGACTTGCAGGTAAACAGAGCCATCCACAGTCAATTGTCCTAGCTAATGGGAGCCATTAAGATTCCAAGCCACCATTAGTGGCCCACACGTTGCATAATTACAATAGGACCTCAGAGTTATGCTACATATTCCTAGATTCAGGTACAAGAATGATACATTCATAAAACTAGGAGGACCACACTCAGTAGATTATAAGCTTTGTAATGATCCCTTACAAGAGACCTTTTTCATAAAGCATATTCCAGTTATGTTATATTCACACTCATACACATCTTTTTATAAAGCATGATGGAGTGCAACGTCACAGGGGCGCCTCCGCAGCAGGGGTGCCCCTCCCCCTGCTGGCTTCTGCAGCCCCGTGGCTCCTGCCCCCTGCCTTGGAGCCACCCTGGCCAGCTGCTCCTGGGAGATTCCAGTCTGCTGTAAGGAGCAGGGGGACGGGCTCTGATGTCAGCCTGTTCCCTGTCCTGCCAATGTGCCCCATCTCTGCAGAGCAGGTGGGGTGGGGGACAGGGCTCACCCAGAGTGGGACGGCGCTGCTGTGTCTCAAGGAGCTTTCCTTCAGCCTGCAAAGAGCTGCTCTCTTAAAGGGGCAGCATGCGGTCTCGCACACACTCCCCCAGATCTCACACACCGCCAGCTCACACACACTGTCTCTTTCACACTCACTCCACCCAACACATACTTTTCTTGCTGTTGTTACTTGTTACTTCCTGCAATGCACATATATGCTCTGTAATTTTATTCTTTCAAAGTGCCGTTAGTTGAGTTTGTTGACTGGTCTCTGCATTAAATAATTTTATTTCTCTCTTATGCTCACACTGAATTCTTTGAGCAGTGAGTTCTAAACTGCCTAACCTGTCCGGGCTGGAGTAATTAGCATTATTACTGTTAGTATCATATTGTGCTTTGCCATTCATTATGTAAAGTGGCACAATGAAATAATAGCATCCTCCTAGAATGTAACTGTAGCTTTTACTCACTTTAGTAATTCCAGTTTCAAAAACATTAGCTAAACACAGAATTATAGACACTGCGCAGATGAAAGTCACTTATTTTCAAATTGTATTTTTAGTTATAGCTGTAAATTAACTTAACATTTGCATGAAAATAACTGCAGTTCCAACTGTGATACCAATAGCAATGGTGGAGTCAAATGTTAGTGAGTCACATATAAATACAGGATTGTGGTTGATAAACATAAATACCAAAAGAATTAGAAACATTAATTCCCTTTCTTAATAAAAGAGGAAAAAAACCCTTAATCACATATGTTAAAATTATGTTTTTAGTGAAAAATAATTGACTAAAATAGAGGCGATTTGGCAGTAACACAGTGTGTCTGTTTCAGAAAGTAAGACGATATTATTTATTTTTATTTATCTCTACTAAAGATTGTGCACAAAGTATCAGACGTGTGTTTCTGATAGCTGCGTTAAAGCTCCAGAACTGATACCTCAAGGCTTGGGATTGGGAATATCTCGCTGCATTAGCTCCTGATTGTTCTAAATTTACATATAAGATTTAAACGTGGCTTTAATGGGCGTTTGTATATATATTTTATTTCTTTATATAACAGCTAGATACAGTGCTCCTGTCAGCGAATCGCTAAGTTATTATCTGCAAAGCCCTGAAAGTTTTCAGGTGCCTAAGTAGTCCCTGGAATCATGGTTAAAGTTTCCTCCCCCTGCCCCAAGTCTGAACTGGTGCCCCCCCTCCCGGGTGAGCCAGGAGTGGCCAGGGGGCTGCGGGAGGCCGTGGGCTCTGGCGAGATGCAGCCCACTTGTGGGAGCATGAAGCCTTGAGCCACATGCCGAGCACCAGGCACCACAAGCCCCAGCAGCAGCGCAGGAGGGTGGCAACACCCCATGTGCCAGGCCCCCCTGACTTCTGTGCTGCTGCTGGCGGTGGCGCTGCCTTCAGAGCTGGGTGCCCGGCCAGCACCTGCCAGTATCAGGCCGACCTGCCAGGGCTTAATTTGAGTCACAGCTGAGCTGTGGCATCCCTTTCAATACAAATTAAACACTGTGGGAGGCAACGGGGCCCATTGGCCTCACCGGGGGTGGCCGTTCCCCCAGCTGAGGTCTCATTCTCTGATTCCTCAGTCCCATGAATTTCTAATTCCCTGTCGGCTCTTCGGTGAAGATCTACACGCTGAGCTTGGGCACTGTGGATTCCCTGACCCCTGTCCTGTCCTTCCTTCCTTCTGCTTTCATGAGAGCAGCAGGATGTCCTGAGAGAGAGAGAGAGAGACAGAGAGATTCTGGGATATGTAAGTGGCTGACACTCGAGACAGAGAGATAGATAGATGGGTGGGTGGGTGGGTGAGTAGGTAGCTAGGCCTGGTGATAGGTGGGTACATAGGTGGGTGGGTAAGTAGTTAGTTAGTTGGTATCATAAATAGAAAGGGAATGGTAATAACCCTATGTATGCAGTAACATAAATCCCTCCTGGCCAGAGGTACAGAATCACTTACCTGTAAGGGGTTAATCAGTTCAATTAACCTAGTTGACACCTGACCAGAAGGACCAACAGGAAAAGAAGATACTTTCAAAACTGGGAAGGGGGGAGGTTTTGTTTGTGCTTTTTCTGTTGTTCTTTCTCGGGGCAGAGAGAGGGACCAGGCAGAAAAATAAACTCTCCTAAAGGCCGACATGGAATAAGCATCTAAAATTACAAAAATAGCAAGGAAATGCATTAGATTGTCTTTTGTTTTAGCTTGTGAATTTTCCCAATGCTAAGAGGTAATTTTATTCCTGTTTTGTAACTGGAATGCAGAGTCAGAGCGGAATCCTCTGTGTTTTGAATCTTTTTATTTACCCTGTGAAGTTATCGTCCATCCTGATTTTACAGAGGTGCTTCTTTTACTTTTTCTCTTGAGAATACAATTCTTCTTTTAAGAACCTAATTGATTTTCAATGTCCTTAAAAACCAGGGATTTGGTCTGTGCTCATTGGTTTAATCTATTGGTTGGTACATTATTCTCAAGCCTCCCTAGGAAAGCAGGTGAAGAGGCTTGGGGGGATATTTGGGGAGGGGGGGATAGGGCTCAAAGTGAATGTTTGTTTAAATCACTTGGTGGTGGCAGCAATACCGTCCAAGGACAAGGAAAGGAATTTGTGACTCCGGAAAGTTTTTAACCTAAGGTGGTGGAATATAAGCATAGGGGGTCTTTCACGTGGGTCCCTACATCTGTACCCCAGAGTTCAGAGTGGGGAGGGAAAGCTGACAGCTGGGTAAGTGCATAGATAGATAGGAGGTAGGTGGGTGCGTAGGTGGGTAGGTCAGTGGGTGGTTGGGTCAGTGTGTTGGTAGCTAGGTGGGGTAGTAGGAAGCTGGGTGGGTAACTAATTACATAGGTAGGAAGGTGGGTATGTAGGGGGGTGGGATGGTAAGTTCGTAGGTAGGTAGGTGGAGTGGTAGGGCAGTAGATGGGTGGATCAGTGGGTTGGTAGCTAGGTGGGTACATAGGTGGGTAGGTATATGGGTAGGGGGGTAGGTCGGTAGGTGGGTCGGTAGCTGAGTTACCATCTGTAATAGAGCAGGGTGAGGTAATAGGACAGGAAGAATCCAGTCGCCACGAAGATGAGTTTGCAGCTGATTTCGATAAATGCCCGAGTGAGGCCACTGTGGGAGCCAGAACAAGCCGAGAGTCAGGGACAGATCCCTGCAATCCCTGCCCGAGCCAACCAACCCCCACCCTGGGGCTGAGTCAGAGCTGGCGCCCCCTAGAGGGGAAATTCCCAGCCCCCTGAGACAGTCAGTCCCTACTCTGGGGCTGGGTCAGAGCTAGCGCCCCCTAGAGGGGAAAAGACCCGTACCCCATTCCCTGCCCCCAGAAGAAGCCAATCCCTCACCCTCGGACCAAGTCAGAGCTGGCGCCCCCTAGAGGGGTAGGACTCTCACCTGTTTCTGGTGGGCTCAGCAGTAAAATATAGAACCCATGGGGGTTGGAACCGAGGCAAAAGATCTGATGGCCTCCATCAGCGCTCCCCGTCCAGCTCAGGGTGCTGACGGCCTCGTCCCCCTGGGCCCAGGAGCTGACCTGCAGGCCCCCTCGTGAGCCATTCCCAGCCAGGGGCTCCCCGTCCACTTGCCACTGGAGCTGGGGTGGGAGCGCAGGGAGCAGCTTCAGGTGACACTGGGCCCCTGGCGCTGGCAGAACGAGTTCAGCCCGGTCCCCGGCCAGGGGCTGTCTGGGAAGAGCAGGAGACAAAGCGACAGGAGTCAGAGAGAGAAAACCAGGGGCAGGGAGTCCTCTTGGTTAACCCCACACACACTTGACGAGCAGCTGGAACTCATGCCCCTTGGTCTTGGCTCTGCTCCCAGCCTCACAGCCCAGACTCAGGGAGTCGCCCTCCCGGGTCTCCAGAGACACAATGTTGCGCTCAGCTCCCAATGGGGCCAGCACTGGAGGAGAGGAACAGGCAGGTTTTGCCACCCCCAGGGATCCTGTGCCAAGGAACCGAGATTCAGCCACCTCTGAGGTGGGAAATGGGGGCTGTTTACACGAGGAGCCCTCGCCCAGTGTGAAGATGTAGCTTCTCTGGGGTCGGAGCACAATCCTGGAGACTTTTCATGGCAGCCGGTCTCTGTCTCAGAGACTGGTCCATGACTGATCTCATCCCCACTGACCAGCACCCCCAGGGTCTGGAGGCAGAGGGAACTGGGCCTGCTCCCCCACCACCCTCCCCACAGTCCTCCGGCTCTCCCCTCCGGTCACAGAACAGTCTGGCCCAGCAGAGCCTGGGGCCTGGCCCTGAGCGCGGGCAGAGCGTGTCTAGGAGGCGCTCGCTTATTCCTGGGGCTCGCAGCGCAGCCTCTCACCGGGGCGTTTGTTCCTGGTCAGGGTCCCGGTGATGTTGGGGGGCCAGGGTGGGTCTGTAACACAAACCAGACATGGGGGATAAGGAGGACTGCACAGCACCGGGGGGGGGGGTGTCACTAGTTATCACAGACCCTAGACATGGCCCCTCGCTGTGAGCTCAGCTGGGGGACAGGAAAGTCCCTGAAGTGACACAAGGCCCGTGGGTGGGGAAGGGAAGCGACAGACCCGACTGAGCCCCACCCAAGAGGCGCCCGACGGAACCCAGGGGCCGGGTTAGGGCCGCGCCGGGGAACCAGAAATGTGGAAAATGGAAACCCAAGGGACCAAAACTGGTTGGTCAAAGTTGGGCCTAATTGGCAGAGTCACTAACGAGGGGCCGGGCTGCTCCGGGGTACCTGAGCGAGCATCCACAGCCCCACTGTCTGCCAAGTGCCAAGACGTTCAGTGTCTGGCTTCTCAAACGTGTCCTCCCCAGGGTGGGCCAGAGCTGGGGATCTAAATAACCCCACTCCCATCCCCACCCCAGACCCAGCCACCACCAGGGACATCAGACACCTCTGCCATGGGTCCTTTGCCTTCCCCACTCAGTTCATCCTTCCCCAGCCCTCTCCTTTCGTCCTCTGGCTTAGCCGGCCAGGCCTGGGTATTTTGCAGCACAGCTGCGCCCAGTGAGACGGCTAAAAGCAACACCCGGAACAGCCGGACGCTGGTACCGGCTGGCCAGTCCTGGCAGGGTCTGTCCACGTTGCCCTCAAAGCTCTGTGGTGCCGAGGCTCAGAGCCTGGGTCCGTTGGGTCGGGCTCGTGGGGCGGGCTGCGGGTCTCTGATTGCAGCGCAGACGTTTCCTCCGAGGTCTGTGTAGACGTTCGGGGTTGGGCTGGGGCCTGGGCTCAGACACGGGGGTGGGGGACTGGAGGCCGGGTTCCTTCTATATCTCCCTCCGGCTGACGGGAACAAGGGCCATCCTTACACAGATGCCAGATTTGATCCTTCACCTCGCAAAGACGGTGGCTGATTTCCCCTCTGCCCTGGATCTGCAGCGCGAGGGTCACAGGCCATTGAACGGGGGTTTCCCCTGGGGCAGGGCGGGACGAGGTCTCTGGGCACCGACCCTGGAGCGTGTTTAGTGCCGGATAGTGACTGGGTCCCGTTAACCCTCTGTCCCATATAGCGCATCCACCAATCCCGGCAGGAAGGGGAGGGATTAGATCAAGGAGACATGGTGGGACAGCCTGGGGGGATCTCAGGGGAGACTGGGGTGGCTGGTGTGAGGGGAAATCCCAATGTTGCTGGCACAGAGGCCCAAGGACAGCAACAGGGGTTCGTTGCCCGGTGTGCGCCGCACTAATTAACACACCAGGGTGGAGAAGCAAACCAGGTTTATTTGAGCCCAAATAAGGTGCAAGGGAGACATAGCAATCTCAAATCTTGCACACACATACAAGCAGTTTTCCCCTCTTTATACATGATTTCAGCTAAGCCTTCCCATCACCCCCCACACTACTCATTCCCCTTTACCCCCCCTTCTTGCCCCTCCCGTCTATTCCCATGTAGCAAATACACTTTGCAATGGCAATTACATTAAGCAGTTAAGTCATACTTGGCAAAAACCACTTTAGCTCGTTAGTAACTCTTCTGTGAACAGTTATCTTGTTTTACTCCCTCTTTGAGCAGGCAGGCTCATTATAGCAGGCCTTGTTATTACCTTTTGGTGCAGGTGTTGTAACTGATAACCATTCTTTGTTGCCGGCCTGTTAGGTCAATTAAAGTTCAAACATCAACATGGAAGCGATTTGGTCAGACATGGAGTGACTTTAGTTCATTCAGGCCTACTACAAAAAGGCTTCATTGGCACTGTGGTTTTCCACCCTCCTGAGTTACCTAGAGTCATGCCTAATGACACCAACACCGACAAGGGGGAATTGGAATGGGGGGGTGGATCCCAGCAGAGGAGGCTTCTGGGTGCAGGGCAGGTCCGGGGTAGGGAGGATCCCAGAAGAGAAGGACCTGGGGGTGTGGATGGGAGGGAGGGAGCCATAGCCAAGGGGGGCAGGAAGGTGTGAAGATCCCAAGGGAGAAGGGGCTGCACAGTGTGGGGTGAAGGGGCCTGGAGTAGAATTAGCTGAGGGTGCCTCGGGGGGGGGATCCCAGCATAGGGCTGACATGGGGAGGGCTGGAGGGCAGGGCTGGGGAGCCCAGGGGGGGGATCCAAGAGGGGGCTGAGGGCCGGTGTGGAGGGACTGGGGGGTCACTCACAGCCGACGTGGAGCCGGACTGTTCTGTGGGTGGAAGGTCCCTGCGGTGGCCTGTAGGTGACGTTGCAGACGAGCTCTTTGCCGTGGTCCCCCGGGCCGGGCGTGAAGCTGAGCGCGGAGCTGTGGGCCCAGGTGCCGTTTGCCAGCTGGGCTGAAACGTTGCAGGCTGTGTCGCTGAACGGCCCCGTCCAGGTGACTTGGGGAGGGGGCCCGGAGCAGCGCCCAGGGGCCGTGCAGGTCACAGCCACTGGCTTCCCAGCCAGCAGCGTCCCTGGCAGCCCCCGCACCGGTGAGATCTGGATCTCTGGCTCCTCCGTCAGCCCTGAGACATGGGGAGAGGGGAGATACTCACTCAGGGACACGGGGCCTTTCCTCTTTAGGGGCACAGCCCAGATCCGGCCCCAGGGCGGGGACTAGCTGGCTCAGGGGGGCTGCTGAGTGGTGCCATAAATATAGAGGGAAGAGTAACAACTCTCTGTGTGCAGTAGCATCAAATCCCTCTGTGGCAGCTGTACTAAATCGCCTTCCCTGTAAGAGATTAATCAGCTCAGATAACCTAGTTGGCACCTTACCAGAAGGAACAATGAGGAAAGAAGAAACTTTCAAATCGGGGGGGTGGGGTGGGGAGAGGCTTTGTTTGTTGCTCTCTTTGTTGTTCCCTCTCTGGATGGAGAGAAGAGACCAAGCACGTACAACATCTCCTGGAAGTATACCTGGAAGAATAGATCTAAATCCACAGACATTGGAAGGAGGCGAGGAAAGGCGCTAGGTTATCTTGTGTTTTAGCTTGTGAATTTTCCTGGGCTACAGATGTAGTTTGATTCCTGTTTTTGTAACTGTGAAGCTGAGCCAGAGGGGAATCCTCTGGGTTTTAAATCAATTATTTACCCTGTGAAGTTACCTTCCAAACTGATTTTGCAGGTGTGATTCTATTTCTCTCTCTCTCTATATATAAAATTCTTCTTTTAAGAACCTGATTGATTGTCAGTGTCCTAAAGAAAAAGAGTCTGGTCTGTGCTCACATTGCTAACCCATTGGTTGGTACATTATTCTCCAGCCTCCACAGGAAAAGTGGTGAAAGGGTTTGGGGGGATATTTTGGGGGGACTGGGATTCCAAGTGACCCTTCCCTGGATTTTTCTATAAATCATTCAGTGGTGGCAGTAATAGCATCCAAGGATAAGGGAAGGAATTTGTGCCTTGGGGAAGATTTTAACCTCAGCTGGTAGAATATAAGCTTAAGGAGTCTTTCATGCAGGTCCCCACATCTGTACCCCAGAGTTCACAGTTGGGGGGAACACTCACAAGGGGTGACTGCGGCTGCTCTTACCTGGCACGGAGATCACGAGCGCAGGATCAGTGCCAAAAGAATTGGAGTGGTAAGTGTGTTCTAACAGGCCTTTCTCGATGCTAAAGAAATATTTCCCTGCATCCGTCCGTCGGGCATCACTGATTTGCAGGGAGCAGTCGCCGTGCGCTGGATCCCCCGCCAGCCGGAACCGGCCCTCGATCTCCTGCGACACCCTCAGGCTGGAGACACTGCTGGCCACGGGAGGATCCTGGCCCACAGTAGCAGGCTCCTTGTACCAGTTTCCATAGAGCTGGGCCGAGGGATTGTTGGTGTCGTACGAGGCTGGGTACGTGAATGTGCAGGGGACGACAACGCAGAGACCCTCCTGCACCGACACCTGCTGAGGCACCGTCAGGGTAAATTCAGGTGGCTGGGACAGGGACCCTGCAGGGGACAGGGAAGCATCAAAGTGGGACCCATAGAGAGCAGAGACCAACCCTGAGCTGCACCCCCCAGCTCTGTCGGTTCCCCTCACTCCCGACCAACAGCCCCACACTGCCCTCAAAGACCCGCGGTGCCAAGGCTCAGAGCCTGGGTGCGTTGGGTTGGGCTCGTGGGGCTCAGGCTGGGATCTCTGATTGCAGCGTGGACGTTTCCTCCGAGGTCTGTGTAGACGTTCGGGGTCAGGCTGGGGCCTGGGCTCAGACACCGCGGCGGGGCACTGGGGGGCGGATTCCGTCTAAATCTCCCTCCGACTGACAGGAACAAGGGCCGTCCTTAAACAGATGCCAGATTTGATCCTTCACCTTGCAAAGGCAGCTGCTGATTACCCTCTGCCCTGGATCTGCAGCGCGAGGGTCACAGGCCATTTAACGGGGGTTTGCCCTGGGGCAAGGCGGGCCGAGGTCTCTGGGCACTGAACCCGGAGCGTGTTTAGTGCCAGACAATGACTGGGTCCCGTTAACCCTCTGCTCCATATAGAGCATCCACCGATCCTGGCAGGAAGGGGAGGGATGAGGAGACACGGTGGGACAGCCTGGGGGGATCTCAGGGGAGACTGGTGTGCGGGGGGGAATCCCAGTAAGAGGAGACTGGAATGGAGGGGGTGGACACCAGCACAGGAGGATTCTGGGGGCAGGGCAGGTTGGGGGTAGAGAGTATCCCAGAAGAGAAGGACCTGGGGGTGCAGAGGGAAGTGAGGGAGCCATAGCCAAGGGGGGCAAGAAGGGGTGAAGATCCCAAGGGAGAAGGAGCTGCATGGTGTGGGGTGAAGGGGCCTGGAGTAGAATTGGCTGAGGGTGCCTGGGGTGGGGGTGGGGATCCCAGCACAGGGCTGAGTTGAGGGAGGGGCTAGAGGGCAAGGTTGGGGGGGGGATCCCAGATGGGGCTGGGGGCGGCGTGGAGGGGCTGGGGGGTCACTCACAGCTGACGTGGAGCCGGACGGTTCTGCGGGTGGAAGGTCCCCGTGGTGGCCTGTAGGTGGCGCTGCAGACAAGCTCTTTGCTGTGGTCCCCCAGGCCGGGCGTGAAGTTGAGCGCGGAGCTGCGGGCCCAGGTGCCGTTTGCCAGCTGGGCTGAGACATCCCGGGCTGTGTCGCTGAACGGCCCCGTCCAGGTGACTCGGGGAGGGGGCCCGGAGCAGCGCCCAGGGGCCGTGCAGGTCACAGTCACCGGCTTCCCGGCCAGCAGCGTCCCTGGCAGCCCCCGCGCCGGTGAGATCTGGATCTCTGGCTCCTCCGTCAGCTCTGAGACACGGGGAGAGGGGAGAGAATCACTCGGGGACACGGGGACTTTCCCCTCTAGGGGCGCCGGCCCTGATCCGGCCCCAGGGCGGGGACTGGCTGGCTCAGGGGGGGCTGATGAGCGGTGTCATAAATACTGAGGGAAGAGTAACAACTCTCTGTGTGCAGTAGCATCGAATCCCTCTTTGGGAGCTGTACTAAATCGACTTCCCTGTACGGGATTCATCAGCTCAGATAACCTAGTTGGCACCTGACCAGAAGGACCAATGAGGAAAGAAGAAACTTTCAAATCTGTGGGGGTGGGCGGAGGATTTGTTTGTTGCTCTCTCTTTGTTGTTCCCTCTCTGGACAGAGGGAAAGACTGAGCAGGTCCAACATCTCCTGGAAATATACCTGGAAGAATAGATCTAAAACCACAGATATTGTAAGGAGGCAAAGAAAGGCGCTAGGTTATCTTGTGTTTTAGTTTGTGAATTGTCCTGGGCTACAGACGTAGTTTGATTCCTGTTTTTGTAACTCTGAAGCTGAGCCAGAGGGGAATCCTCTGTTTTTTTAATCTTTTATTTACCCTGTGAAGTTACCTTCCAAACTGATTTTGCAGGTGTGATTCTATTTCTCTCTCTCTATATATATATAATTCTTTTAAGAACCTGATTGATTGTCAGTGTCCTGAAGAAAAAGAGTCTGGTCTGCGCTCACATTGCTAACCAATTGGTTGGTACATTATTTTCCAGCCTCCACAGGAAAGGTGGTGAAGGGGTTTGGGGGGATATTTTGGGCGGATTGAGATTCCAGGTTACTCTTCCCTGGATTTTTCTATAAATCACGTGGTGGTGGCAGCAATAGCGTCCAATGACAAGGGAAGGAATTTGTGCCCTGGGAATGTTTTTAACTGAAGCTGGTAGAAAATAAGCTTAAGGGGTCCTTCTTGCGGGTCCCCACATCTGTACACCAGAGTTCAGAGTTTGGGGAACCCTCACAAGCGGTGACTGCAGTTGCTCTTACCTGGCACAGAGATCGTGAGCGCAGGGTCAGTGCCATCGGAATTGGAGTGGTAAGTGTGTTCTAACAGGCCTTTCTCGATGCTAAAGAAATATCTCCCCGCATCCGTCCGTCGGGCATCACTGATTTGCAGGGAGCAGTCACCATGCGCTGGATTCCCCGTCAGCTGGAACCGGCCCTGGGTCTCCTGCGACACCCTCAGACTGGAGACACTGCTGGCCACGGGAGGATCCTGGCCCACAGTAGCAGGCTCCTTGTACCAGTTTCCATAGAGCTGGGCCGAGGGATTGTCGGTGTCGTACGAGGCTGGGTACGTGAATGTGCATGGGACGACAACGCAGAGACCCTCCTGCACCGACACCTGCTGAGGCACCGTCAGGGTAAATCCAGGTGGCTGGGACAGGGACCCTGCAGGGGACAGGGAAGCATCAAAGTGGGACCTATAGAGAGCAGAGACCAACCCTGAGCTGCACCCCCCAGCTCTGCCAGTTCCCCTCACTCCCGACTAACAGCCCCACACTGCCCTCAAAGACCCGCGGTGCCGAGGCTCAGAGCCTGGGTGCGTTGGGTCGGGCTCGTGGGGCTCATGCTGGGATCTCTGATTGCAGCGCGGATGTTTCCTCCGAGGTCTGTGTAGACGTTCGGGGTCAGGCTGGGGCCTGGGCTCAGACACGGCTGCGGGCACTGGGGGGCGGGTTCCTTCTAAATCTGCCTCAGACTAACAGGAACAAGGGCCGTCCTTAAACAGATGCCAGATTTGATCCTTCACCTTGCAAAGGCAGCTGCTGATTTACCCTCTGCCCTGGATCTGCAGCGCGAGGGTCACAGGCCATTTAACGGGGGTTTGCCCTGGGGCAAGGCGGGCCGAGGTCTCTGGGCACTGAACCCGGAGCGTGTTTAGTGCCAGACAATGACTGGGTCCCGTTAACCCTCTGCTCCATATAGAGCATCCACCGATCCCGGCAGGAAGGGGAGGGATGAGGAGACACGGTGGGACAGCCTGGGGGGATCTCAGGGGAGACTGGTGTGAGGGGGGGAATCCCAGTAAGAGGGGACTGGAATGGTGGGGGTGGACACCAGCACAGAAGGATTCTGGGGGCAGGGCAGGTTGGGGGTAGAGAGTATCCCAGAAGAGAAGGACCTGGGGGTGCGGAGGGAAGTGAGGGAGCCATAGCGAAGGGGGGCAGGAAGGTGTGAAGATCCCAAGGGAGAAGGAGCTGCATGGTGTGGGGTGAAGGGGCCTGGAGTAGAATTGGCTGAGGGTGCGTGGGGGGGGGGTGGGGATCCCAGCACAGGGCTGAGTTGGGGGAGGGGCTGGAGGGCAGGGCTGGGAGCCAGGGGGAGATACCAGCAGAGGGGGCTGGGGGCCGGCATGGAGGGGATTGGGGGGGGCACTCACTGGTGATGTTGAGCTGGACGGTTCTGCTGGTGGAAGGGCCCCGTGGTGGCCTGTAGGTGACGCTGCAGACGAGCTCTTTGCCGTGGTCTCCCGGGCCGGGCGTGAAGCTCAGCGCGGAGCTGTGGGCCCAGTTGCCGTTCGCCAGCTGGGCTGAGACGTTCCGGGCTGTGTCGCTGAACGGCCCCGTCCAGGTGACTCGGGGAGGGGGCCCGGAGCAGCGAGCAGGGGCCGTGCAGGTCACAGTCACCGGCTCCCCGGCCAGCAGCGTCCCTGGCAGCCCCAGCGCCGGCGAGATCTGGATCTCTGGCTCCTCCGTCAGCCCTGAGACACGGGGAGAGGGGAGAGAATCACTCGGGGACATGGGCCCTTTCCCCTCTAGGGGCGCCGGCCCTGATCCGGCCCCAGGGCGGGGACTGGCTGGCTCAGGGGGGCTGATGAACGGTGTCATAAATACTGAGGGAAGAGTAACAACTCTCTGTGTGCAGTAGCATAGAATCCCTCTTTGGCAGCTGTACTAAATCGCCTTCCCTGTAAGGGATTCATCAGCTCAGATAACCTAGTTGGCACCTGACCAGAAGGACCAATGAGGAAAGAGGAAACTTTCAAATCTGTGGGGGTGGGGAGAGGATTTGTTTGTTGCTCTCTTTGTTATTCCCTCTCTGGACAGAGGGAGAGACTGAGCAGGTACAACTTCTCCTGAAAATATGCCTGGAAGAATAGATCTAAAACCACAGACATTGTAAGTAGTCAAGGAATGGCGCTAGGTTATCTTGTGTTTTAGTTTGTGAATTGTCCTGGGCTACAGACGTAGTTTGATTCCTGTTTTTGTAACTGTGAAGCTGAGCCAGAGGGGAATCCTCTGTTTTTTTAATCTTTTATTTACCCTGTGAAGTTACCTTCCAAACTGATTTTGCAGGTGTGATTCTATTTCTCTCTCTCTATATATATATAATTCTTTTAAGAACCTGATTGATTGTCAGTGTCCTGAAGAAAAAGAGTCTGGTCTGCGCTCACATTGCTAACCAATTGGTTGGTACATTATTCTCCAGCCTCCACAGGAAAGGTGGTGAAGGGGTTTGGGGGGATATTTTGGGCGGATTGAGATTCCAGGTTACTCTTCCCTGGATTTTTCTATAAATCACGTGGTGGTGGCAGCAATAGCGTCCAATGACAAGGGAAGGAATTTGTGCCCTGGGAATGTTTTTAACTGAAGCTGGTAGAAAATAAGCTTAAGGGGTCCTTCTTGCAGGTCCCCACATCTGTACACCAGAGTTCAGAGTTTGGGGAACCCTCACAAGCGGTGACTGCAGTTGCTCTTACCTGGCACAGAGATCGTGAGCGCAGGGTCAGTGCCATCGGAATTGGAGCGGTAAGTGTGTTCTAACAGGCCTTTCTCGATGCTAAAGAAATATCTCCCCGCATCCGTCCGTCGGGCATCACTGATTTGCAGGGAGCAGTCACCATGCGCTGGATTCCCCGTCAGCTGGAACCGGCCCTGGGTCTCCTGCGACACCCTCAGGCTGAAGGCACTGCTGGCCACGGGAGGATCCTGGCCCACAGTAGCAGGCTCCTTGTACCAGTTTCCGTAGAGCTGGGCCGAGGGATTGTCGGTGTCGTACGAGGCTGGGTACGTGAAGGTGCAGGGGACGAGAACGCAGAGACCCTCCTGCACCGACACCGACTGCGGCACCGTCAGGGTAAATCCGGGCTGTTGGGCCAGGGACCCTGCAGGGGACGGGGAGGGATCGAAGTGGGGCCCATAGAGAGCAGAGACCCACCCTGAGCTCCCCCCAGACAGGGCCGGCTCCAGGCACCAGCCTGCCAAACTTGGGAGGGGGCGGCACTCGGGGTTTGTTATTGTTTGGCCAAGCGACGCTGGGGGGAGGCGGGGCTTCGCCGGCGGGGGGCCCTGCTGGGGGGCGGGGACTGGGGCGATGCAACGCTCTGGGGGGCGGGGACTTTATCGACGCGACGCTCCGGGGGTGGTGACTTGGGCGGGGCGACGCTCGGGGTGGGGACTGGGCGGGGCGACGCTCGGGGGGAGGGGCTTGTGTGATGCTCAGGGGCGGGGCCTTGGGTGCGTGACGCTCAGAGGAGGGCGGTGCTCCTTATTTTTGCTTCAGGCGCCAAAAATATTAGAGCCGGCCCTGCCCCCAGAGCTCTGCCGGTGCCCCTCACTCCCGACCTGCAGCCCCATCTGAGCCCAGCCCTGGGTCCCTGACCAAATCTCACTCCATTTAGTTTCCATCCCTCTCTACATCGAGCCCCCTGCCCCCACTCCCTGTCACTCAGCGCCCCCTAACACCACACTCGGGCACTGGAGTCCCCTCCCCCTCTGGCCAGTCTCCCTTCCAAGTCCTGGGACAGACCTGGCCCTGCTTAGCGCAGGTTCTGCCCTTCCCCTGCCCTGGGGCTGCAGGTGCTGCTTACTTACCCCTCCAGAGCAGGGCGAGGATCAGTACACTCAGCGTGGAAGGGCCCCCTGCTCTCCAGCGGGGGCCCTGAGGTGGGAGCTCCCTTTCCCCGGCGTCATGCTGTGGTGGCAGGGCTCTGCCCATGTCTGGACTGCCGGCTGGGACAGACCTAGAGACAGACGCGGAGTGGGAAGTGTGAGAACAGAGCCTGTTTGGGGACACAGATCTGCCTGGGGGACCATCAGTGCTGCTGGGTTCTGCAATGGGCTGATCTGGGGCTGCTGGCAGCGCAGTGACCTCCCCCTCCTCAGAAAATCCCAAATCACCAGACGATCCTGAGAGATCGTGGGCTAAAAAATCCTTAAATTGGTGACAAATGCTGAGATTTTCCTCTAAGAATCATGAGAGCGGCGAGGAAATCCTGATCTGGTGACAGAAGATGGTCAGAAGACAGTACTGCTCAGTGCCTGCTTTGCTTCAGTGTAAAACAACATGTGAGCAGGCAACCAATGAAGTTACCACAGACAACAAAGGGGAAGGGCGGCAGATCGGGATCAGTAAAGAACACGTCAGAGATGTTCCGGACAATTTGAATGAATTCAGATCAGTGGAGCAGGAAACTGTTCAACCCAGAGTGCTGAAGGAATGAGTTGAAGAACTCTTGGAGCCACTGGCAATAATATTTGCAAACTCATGGATGCCAGGTGTGGAAGCAGGGAAAGAAATTCAGCTTAGCCCAGAGATAAAGGAGAAGTTGTTTTGTGTTCAAGGTCAAGAATCAGCGCAGACTATGCTAAGTGCAAAGAAAAACTGCTTTCAGCCTCAGCTGATGTGGAAAAATAGAGACGGAGGCAAACCAAAGGCAGTACAAGTTACAGTATTGGAATTATATTTGCAAAGCTTAACTTTCCATTGAGACATGTGTGAGTATTAAAGTGGCTTAAGTCTTGGAGCATTCATATTTTTCCTGAGTGAGGTGGGAGCATTCCCAACACTCTCCATTGTTGTTTTATTATTTTTAATGAAGCTTTAAAATTTGGTTATATGGTGTGTTTTCTTCCCCCCACCTCCTACAGTGTCAGTCTGATCACCTGACATGAGGGATAAATTGGTAACAGGAATTTGTCACAGTTTGGTGAGCAATTAAGAATGGGGGAGCCCTGCAGAATTTACACCATCTATCTGTTTTACCCTTGTTATTTTATGTTTGTTTTGTTTGGTACTGTTGGTGTTATATGTTAAGAATAGCATGATTAAAGGTAAGCCCTAATAGAATAAGGAAACACTATCTGGTTTTGTGCTGTTTTGTTTAACCGGTTACTTTTGTTTTTCTGCTCTGTTCATTTGGGCGTTAGGTGTGTGGGCGGAACTGAACTTCTCGTTTGTAATTCCTCAGAGTGGAAGCCATGTGTGCGATGAAGCTCTGAGGTTGTATTGAGATCTTTCTGTCCCGCCCCCTGTAACGGACAATGTAATAGAAGTAGAAAATCTGGCTTAGACTGTAATTCTCTCTGCTTTCTGTGTAATTTTCTTTTCTGTTTAAGTGTCAGCAGACAAATGGGTGGGTCTCTGGGTAGACCCCCTAAAGTGGTTTGGATTATGTGTTAAGTAAATGTCCTTTACCCAATGGCCATGTATTTTTTCCCAGGTGGCAAGCCTTACAAGGGAGGACTCGGGTAGTCTTGTGAGTAGAAATGTTTTAGAGAAAAGACCAGAAGGGTGGGGGCTAGTTGAGAAGCCCACCCTCCTAGCTAAACTGGTAGTGGAGCAAATTGGTGCCAATGGAAGGGACGGCTCAGCGAGAAAAGAAGGATCGGGCCCAGGCAGGCAGGCAACAGACAGAGAGATTGGAGAACAGGTTGGAAACTTTTGAGGGTGTAGTGGAAAGAAGGAGTAAGTGAATATAAGCATGAGGATTTCAAATACTCAGGAGGATATTTGGAATGGTGATTTGAGTTGATAAAAGTGACTGTTGGGAGTCAAGCAAGTGATTTTTAAGGAAAGTGAAAAGTTGACTCTGTAGTTGCTGGAGGGAACAGCAGTTGAACTTTGTAAAAATGCTAAAGAGAAAAGTTTTTGGTGTCTTTGAAATGTTTGTAAATAAATTCAGGCAAAGAAATTATTAGAGTGCAATCATTTGGCTATGAACAATTTTGTTAAATCAGTTGAAGAATGTATACAGTGCTATGTAATGAAAATTTTATTAGGCTCTAAAGGCACTATAAGTGGTGATGTTTTCTTTCAGTGTTTAAAAGCAGGAGTTAAAAGTAAAAAAAGCAAGCCAGAAAGCATCTGTGTTAATGCAAATTAACTAACTGATAAGGTAGAGGCCGCTGAAACCAGGGCTGCCTATGAAACCCATACGAGAAAATATGGGGTAATTCCCCTGTTTTGCCTGAAATCAACAAGGGTATTTGTATATTTTAAGCAAAGATTGACTGTCCAGAAGGGGTAGACCTCTGTTTTTGTCTTTCAGATAATCAGAGAAAACTGATGCCAGCTGAACAGCATTCAACGTACCATGCATTTACTAGCACAATAAAAATTATTTTCTGTCTTGTGGTGTTTGTCTCGTGGCCAGAATTGTTGTGTTTAATATTTTCATGAGATGGTCTGATTTGAAATCAAGCGGAAGTGTTGGATTGAAATGCAGATACTTGTTTTGTTCGACTTAGAATACAAAGTGTTTGGTTACATCAGAAAAATGTGATATACTAAAGTCTAATACATTTTCTTAAGTAAGAGAAAGAAACTACATTGGCCAAATCTTTTAATTGAGAATTGTTGTTAAAATTTGCATACCAACAGTCTTTGGAAGCAAGGACATGAAAAGTTAACCCACTCCCCATATTGTACAGGGGATCCTTCTGGCTACCTCAGACTTCTAGCCAGAGGGCTGGGGATGGTGGAAAGCTATTGGACTAGAGGTTATATTAAGTGAACTTCTCAAAGTGGGTGTGCTTGTCCTGGCTTGTTGTTCCAAAGTTCTGTAATAAGGTTATTTTAGTTAAAGGGTATATGTGGCATACACTGAATAATAAGACTAATGTACTGTATAACAGTAATGTTTATGTGTTCATGGTATAAAAGAAGGTCTATAAGTAAAGAGTAAAAGTTTCCTTTGTAGGTTAAAAAAAAAGCCAAGAAGGGAGAAAAAAAAGAGAATAGCTAACATGCTCAGTCTAAGGATAAAGCGCTGGCCCCAGTCAAGGACACCGCTCACGGCTAAGACTTGGCTGACTACCAAGGAAGGGGGGGGATGGTTGCTGCAGTTAAACGGGATTGGTGTGCAGCGGGCAGCCCACCCTCCTCCTTGGGGACCTTTTGTAAATATTCAGATTGATTTTATTTAAATGTCTAAATGTTGTGGTTATGAATATGTATTAGTTTTAGTTGATGTATTTACCAATTGGGTTGAAGCTTTTCTCTGCAGGAAAGCAGATGTCAGGACTGTTGTGAAACTTCTGCTTAAAGATTTTGTACCACGTTTTGGCATCCCTGTGAGTATCAACAGTGATCATGGAACTCATTTTACTGGACAGATTGTAAAGGAGTTATGTGCAGCTCACTGCCCTCACCACCCACAGTCTGCTGGGACAGTGGAACGCCAGAACGGGATTTTAAAAAATAAACTGGCCAAGATTTGTGCTGAAACAAACTTAAAGTGGCCAGATGCCCTTCCTTTGGCACTGATGAGTATGAGAGCCATTCCCAATCGCAAGACTGGACTCAGCCCTCATGAGATTTTGACAGGACGCCCAATGCGACTACCAACTGCACCCCCACTAACCCCAGCTCAGATGGACATTCATTTGATGGATAACATAATGCTTAAGTATTGTCAGGCACTAATGAAATGTGTTAAGTCTTTTTATACACAGGTGAAGGAAGCACTACCGACGGATCCTGTGCAACCTTGCCACTCGTTGGAACCAGGAGACTGGGTCTACATAAAGATCCATCAACGAAAGACTGCCTTGGCTCCATGCTGGAAAGGCCCTTTCCAAGTCCTGTTGACTACCAACACCGCTGTGAAGTGCCACAGACTGACTGCTTGGACCCAGGATTCTCACTGCAAAAAGACCCCTCCACATCAGGAGAATTTTCCTACTGATGATTAGCCTATTCTTTCTTCTAGTTCCACTGTGCTTCTGGACAGCAGGAAAAAGGACAAGGTGACGTGCTCGTAACCTCTCCCTTGTCCACTGACAGACCTACTGTGCCTTTGAACTTTTCTAGAAAAAGCAAAACCATTACAGGGTGATGTCCTGGTAATCTCCCCTGTAGGATGCTGAACCACGACTGCTTCGGGAAAGAAGAAGAAACACCCACTCCACTGACATTGCCAAAGTCCAGGAATTCCTGACCAGAAAGGACATTGAGAACTGACCCTGGTGAAGAAACGAAGAATTACACACTGGCAGGAAAATATTTGTGGGACCCTTGCTTGGGAATGTGGTATTGATTGGATTTTGGGGTTTATTCTACAGGCTGCGCCCTGTGTTTTGGATAAATCCTTCAGTATGTATTGCCCTCCCTAATTGGATTTTAAATGACATTGCCCTTATCCAGTTTTCAGATCACTTCTACATACCCGGATTGCTCACAACGGGCTGCCATTGGATTAGCACAACAAAAAGCCTGGGTTATTTCCTCTGGACAAAAAGGGAATTGACCAGATCCCTGTGGGCTGGGGCCAATAGTGTAGTAGCCATTTGGAATATTCTTAAAGGTCAAGAACATGATAAGAAATTGGGCCAACTAGAACAGGCCACTAGCCTTATTTTTAAAGCTCAGCTATCTTAAGTACAGGCTGGAGTTGGTGAGTTACATGTCATTTCCACCCTTAATTCTATGACCCAGAAGTTGCTGACAGAGATGGTATTGAATATCACTGAGGCTGGGAAGGCATTGCAGTGGGATCTAGACCAGACTTGGCCCACTGCCCTTACAGACACATCAGGAGTACCATCTGATTTATGGTCATGGAAACATACTTGGACACTTTCTGGATGGAAGTGTGAACATTTACAGTACTCCTTCCAAGCATATGGACCGGTTAGAGTGGGTGTGGGCTCCCACATACCGAATCCTGCTGGGTCCATGGGGAGGATGCATGTGGGACTGTAATTATTTACCGAGACATCTGGGAAATTAGACCACCTGGTATACCTAACTGATTTCTAGACAGTACCCCTAGAATAACACCTGACATTTTGGATAAGAATAGAGAGTCAATGGACATTTTGTCCGTTAGAACCACCACAGCTCAGTGTATCTATAAACTGATGCCAGGGGAAGTTGTCACTGTTTATGACAATATTTGCTGAGAGGGTGGAGGTCAAGGAACTACCCTGATGGGACACCCATTTTTTTTCAAGCTAATGATAGCTGTGTGTACGTTAAAGCCACCACATTGCAAGATATACATATTAATCTTACCACTGCTGCAGGCAATCATATCATTTTCTGGCCTGCAGATAGAATGTTGCAAGTAGCTCTTAGATTTCAGGTATATTTTAATTGGACTAGAGTAGTGCCTGATCGGTTTCAAAATTTGCTTTCATTGTTACCAAAGGTTCAAAGAATCTCTGAATTGCAAGGGCAAATTCACATGCTTCAGAATATATATCAAGCTGAAAAGAATGCCTTTCATACAGCTTATAGAGTGTCTACTTTATGTACTACGTATGATGTCTTGTGCTTTGTAACCAAAATTGTACAACAGCCCCATTATATTATTGCTATGGGAATGTTATTGTTTATAGTATTGTTAGTTAGCTTCGGATTATGTTGTTGTTGTTGTTGTAAAAAACGTAATAATAGCAATACCTTTCATGTTCATGCTAATCATGCATTGTCATTACATCCAATCAAAACACCTAAGGTTGAAACATCTGATGTAGAATCTGAAATCCATGAATTAATGCAAATAGAGATTTGATAATATTTGTTGTACTAGAAGTACAAAAGGGGGGAGTGTGGAAGCAGGGAAAGAATTAATAAGGATTTGAAGGGGATTTTAATGCATGTCAGTCAGTTAGCAAGAGTTAGCCTAGCTGTAACCCTAATGACGTGAGACTTGTAGAAGCAAAGATAGTGTGGGACAGACGAACGAACTGTGTAAAAAGTTATTACGACCTTGCTGTAACCAAATATGCAGGCTTGCTTTTTCTAGTAGTGAGACAAATAAGATAGCAGAAAGGCTTATGTATAAACAAATGCAATTGTTTCTTTTTACCATCTGTATTATTGCTAGAAATTGTCTGTAACAAAGGTATAAAGGCTTGCTGTAATGGTTTACCAGTTGAGAGACCTGTCCAGAACTGGGGCGACCCTGTGTCCTATGGCACTCTCTCCCTCCATTGTAATTACTGGAGAAATAATAAAGTATTTGATTTTGCTGCACCCAAACAAAAAGCGAGAACTGAGTTTTTCTCCGACACAGGAGAGGTCCCAGAAGATGGGGGAAGGGCTAACAGAGGGGCCATCTTAAAAAGGGGAAAAGGGAGGAGCTGGGGAACTATAGACCTGTCATCCTGACCTCAACAAATGGAAAGCCACTAGAACAACGTAGAAAACCTTCAATTTGTGAGGACGAAAGTGTGATCACCAGCATGGATTTACCAAGAACAAATCCTGCCAAACCAGCTTGGTTTCCTTCTTTGACAAGGTAACTGGTTGGGGGCTGGGGAAAAGCAGTGGGCATAACATACCTGGAGTTCAGCAAGGCTTTTGATACAGTCCCACATGACATTCTCATAAGGAAGCTGGAGAAGACTTCTGACAGAACTCAAATGTGAAATTGCAGAACTACTAACTCTCATTTAAATCAGCTTCTGTACCAGATGACTGGAGGAGAGCTAATGTGACACCAATTTTTAAAAAAGGCTCCAGGGGTGATCCTGGCAATTGAAGGCCAAGAAGCCTAACTTCAGTGATGGGCAAAATGGTTGAAATTATAGTAAAGTGAAACTATAGCAAAGAGCAGAATGATCAGATGCAGAGATTTGTTGGGGAAGACTCAATATGGTTTTTGTAAAGGGAAATCATGGTTCACCAAACTCCTAGAATTTTTGGAGGGTGTCAACAGCATGTGGACAAGGGTGACCCAGTCCATGTACTTAGATTTTCAGAAAGCCTTGGACAAGGTTCCTCCCAAAAGGCTCCTATGCAAAGTGAGCTGTCATAGGATAAGTGGGAAGATCCTCTCCTGGATCAGTGATTGGTTAAAAGATAGCAAACAAAGGACAGGAATAAATGGCTAATTTTCACTGTGGAGAGAGGTAAATAGTGGTGTCCGCAGGGGTCTGTACTGGGTCCAGTGCTGTTCAACATGTTCATAAATGATCTGGACAAAGGGGTAACCAGTGAGGTGGAACAATTTGCAAATGATACAAAACTTCTCAAGATAGTTAAGTTCAAAGCTGACCGCAAAGAGCTACAAAGGGATCTCACAAAACTGGGTGACTAGGTAACAAAATGGTAGATGAAATTCAATGCTAATAAATGAAAAGTTATGCACATTGGGAAACATAATCCGAACTATACATATAAAGTGGTGGGGGTATAAATTAGCTGTTACCACTCAAGGAAGAGATCTGAGAGTAACTATGGAGAGTTCTCTGAAAACACCCACTCAATGTGCAGCGGTCATCAAAAGAATTTTTTGGGCATCATTAAGAAAGGGATAGATAATAATACAGAAAATATCATATTGCGTCTATATAAATCCATAGTAACACTCAAATCTTGAATACTGTATGCAGTTCTGGAGGCCCCATCTGAAATTGGAATTAGAAAAGATTCAGAAAAGGGCAACAAAAATGATTATGGGTGTGGAGCAGCTTTCATAGAAGGAGAAATTACTAAGACTGGGACCGTTGTGCTTGGAAAAGAGACCACTACGGGGGGATATGATAGGATCTATAAAATCCTGACTAGTGTGGAGACAGTAAATACGGTGGTATGATTTACTCCTTACCATAACACAGGAACTAGAAGTCCCCAAATGAAATGAATAGGCGGCAGGTTTAAAAGAAATGTAAGGACATATTTCTTCACACAACGCACAGTGAACTCTGCAGACAGGGTGGGGCGCTAATGCTGCCCTCTCTGCCCCACAGCTGCATTCCCCCCTCCCCCGCTCAACCCTGCTCCTCCTGCAGCTGGGACTCTCCTCATTGTCAGTGTTATGGGAGCTGGGGAACCCCCTGCTGTAAGTGGCCCCCGGAGCCGACGCCTCCAGTGTGGTCCCCCATAGGGAGCCCTGGGGTGGGACCCTGCTTGGGCTGGAGGGGCCACGGCAGAGCTGTGTGGGCGGAGAGCCCAGGGCTGGGATAGCAAGGGGCTGCGGGTCGGGATTGAGGGGCACCCCAGTCTCCACAGACCATCCAGCTCCCTCCCCCTCATTTCCACTCACCCCTACACCTGCAGAGGGGGGCTCAGCACCTGGCTCTCCGACCCTGCAGCCCGGGTTCCCCAGTGTTTGTGACTCGAAGCCTGGGGAAGCAGCATGCGCAGGAACCTGAAAGCAGAAGTGGGCGCTGGCAGGGGCCATTGGGGGGAGATGCTTTCTCAGAAACCCCTGAATCAGCATCTGCCAACTTCCCCTCTCTCTGGCTGTCACTGCCTGCGGCTTCCGTGCAGGAGGGGCAGGCTGCATATTGCTTGTGGGGCTGGAAATAGAACCCAGGAGTCCTGGCTCTGGACCCTGCTAAACCCCGACTTTCCTCCCAGAGCTGGGACAGAAATCGGGAGTTGTGATTCTCTGCCTCCACCCGCCACTGTAACCCAATAGACCCTGCTCCCCTCCCAGAGCTGGGATAGAACCCAGGAGTCCTGGCTCCCAGCCCCCACTGCTCTAACCTGCCAGACCCCCCTCACCTCCAAGAGCCAGGGACAGAACCCAGTAGTGGCGGGGGGGGGGGTGCCCAGCCCCTGCATCTCCTCTAACCCTTTATTTCTGCTGTCTCCAGTTACAAAACGATATTTTAACACTAGCAGTTTGCACCTCTTATCATACTGTATGGGCTGCAGATCCTAATCACTTACCCAGAACTGAGATGCGTTCGCCTCTGGGGTGGGACAGCTGCAAAGAGCTCACTGGCACCACTCAGAGAATCCTTCCTAAATAAAAAATGCTAAATCCTAAAATACCGAATTAACTTTAGGAAAAACAAAGAAATATGCACAGATCCATGTCCGTCGGATGCACGAAAGCTCATGCTCCAAAACGTCTGTTAGTCTATAAGGTGCCACAGGACTCTTTGCTGCTTTTACAGATCCAGACTAACACGGCTCCCCCTCTGATATATAAACAGGGGGCTTTGCCATGAAACTTTGGGTTCATCGTGCCAACACTTCCCAGGAGCATCATGTTGCGACCAACAGAACCGGGCTCCTCCCTACCCTTGATCAACCTAGCTGTCATTCATTTATTTAGGGGTTTTGCAGACTCAATAATAAAATAATGTTCAGTTCTCTCTATTCTTTCCTGGACCTGTACAGAATAGAGACACAAGTAAGGGGATTTGAACTTTCCTGTCTTTTGTTGTTGTTAGTATTTTTTCCCATGGATGTTCCAGCCCGGGAGCACCCACAGAGTCGGTCCCTGAGCTTTTTCCAGCCTCCCAGGTAGCTCCTAAATCTGCTGGGAAAAGAGACAAACATACACATATCGCTTCTCCCAGCAGACTGACTCAGCCCGGAAGTGCAGGGGACAAATTAAGCCCCGGATGGGGAGGTGGGTAGGGAGGCAGTGGGGGCCAGGGGCGATGGGGGGATGGATGGGGGGCTTGGGGAGGCAGTGGGAGCTGTGGGTCATTGGGGGGTGAGCCTGGGCCAGAACCTACTGCTGCATGGCGAGGGTCCAGGGCCAGAGCTCACCACTGAGTGGCCATGAGAAAGATCCCAAAGCCCACAGGATGGGGCCCGGGGATGGACTATGGGGCCTGGAGTTAGAGCCCCAAACCCCACAGCTGGACCCCACCCCCCCAGGGCTGAAGACCGACCCCACCACCCCCAGGAAGGTGGGGAACTCACTGGCCTCCTGCTCCTCCAGTGTTTGTGTCTCCAGATGGGGCAGGGCCAAACCCCTGCTTGTGGGCCTGGGAGAGGGGCCTCTGCTTTGCCCCCTCACCCCCCAATCACCACTGGGGAGGCTCTGGCTGCAGGAAAAGCCACATTTGAGAAACACGTCCCTAGAACATCTTGCACAACCTGGCTCCAGTGGCTGGATCAGTTACAGGTTAAAAGATAGGAAGCAAAGGGTAGGAATAAAATGTCAGTTTTCACAGTGGAGAGAGGTGTATAGTGGTGTCCACCAGTGTTCTGCATTGGGACCAGTGCTGTTCAACATATTCATAAACGACCTGGAAAAAGCGGTAAACAGTGAGGTGGCAAAATTTGCAGGTGATACAAAACTACTCAAGATAGTTAAGATCAAACCAGACCGTGAAGAGCTACAAAGGGATAACAAAATGGCAGATGAAATTCACTGTTAATAAATGCAAAGTAATGCACATTGGAAAACATAATCCCAACTATATATATAAAATGAGCTGTTACCATTGAAGAAAGAGATCTTGGATTCACGGTGGATAGTTCTTTGAAAACACCCACTCAATGTGCAGCGGCCGTCAAAAAAGTGACCAGAATGTTGGGAATCTTTAAGAAAGGGACAGATAATAAGACAGAAAATATCATATTGCCGCTATATAAATCCATGGTACGCCCACATCTTGAATACTGTGTGCAGTTCTGTGGCCCTATCCCAAACTGGAATTGGAAAAGGTTCAGAAAAGGGCAACAAAAATGATTAGGGGATGGAACAATTTCCATATAAGGAGAGATTTATAGGACTGGGACTGTTCAGCTTGGAAAAGAGACAACTAAGGGGGGATATGATAGAGGTCTGTAAAATCATGACAGGTCTGGAGACAGTAAATGCGGTGGTATGATTTACTCCTTCCCATAACACAAGAACCAGGAATCCCCAAATGAAATTAATAGGCCATAGGTTTAAAAGGAATGTAAGGACGTATTTCTTCACACAACGCACAGTCAACCTGGGGAGCTCTTTGCCAGAGGAAGTTGTGAAGGCCAAAACTATAACAGGGTTCAAAAAAGAACTGGATAATTTCATGGAGGACAGGTCCATCAATGGCTATTAGCCATGATGGACAGGGATGGTTTCCTTAGTCTCTGTTTGCCAGAAGCTGGGAATGGGTGTCAGGGGATGGATCACTTGTTGATTCCCTGTTCTGTTCATTGCCTTTGGGGCTCCTGGCTTTGACCACTGTCGGAAGACAGGATACTGGGTTAGATGGACCTTTGGTCTGACCAGGTATGGCCATTCTTATGGAGAAATGTGGGCTCAGTGGAACTACCATTAGGTGGATCATAACTAGTTAACCAACCGCAAACAACAAGTAACTGTTATTGGAACAATGTGGGATTGGAGGGAGGTCTCAAGTGGGGCTCCACAGGGATCTGTGCTGGGTCCTGTGTTGTTTAACATCTTTATCAATGACTTGTATGGAGGACTAGGGGGCAGACTGATCAAATCTGCAGATGACACAAACACTTGCGAATGCTTTGGAGGATGAAGCTAAAATTCAGAGGAATCTCGATAAATTGGAGAACTGGGCTGTAGACGACACAATGAAATTCATGAAGAACAAATGGAAGGTGCTCCACTTAGGGAAGAAAGACCACACAAATACAGGATGGGGAAGAACTGGCCTGGCAGCAGCACTGCTGAGAAGCAGCTGGGAGTTGTGGTGGATCACAACCTCGACAGGAGTCAGCAATGCGATGCTGTTGCAAAAAAAAAAGCAAATGCAATTTCAGGTTGCATTAACAGAGGCAGAGCATGCAAGTCACGGGGGGTGACATTAGCGCTCTACTCACTATTGGCTAGGGCTCAGCTGGGGACTGTGTCCAGTTTTGGTCACCAAAGTATAGAAAGGATGCAGAAAAAGTGGAAAGGATCCAGAGGCGAGGGATAAAGATGATCAAAGGGATGGAATGGAAGCCCTAGGGGCACAGCCTGAAGGAACTGGGCATGGGTGGTTTGGGGACATGATCGCGGTTTTCAAATACTTGAAAGGCTGCCATAGAGAAGCTGGAGAACAGTTGTTCTCTCTCGCCCCAGAGGGCAGGACAAGGGGATCCCCCATGACCCATGAACCATCCCTGCCAGAGCAGGGTGAGACAGGCCCCACTGCCGAGGGCTGTAGGCGTAGGGACTGGCCCTGAGAGATGCAGCCTCCATCCCCATCCCTGGGGTGGGACCCTGCTTGGACTTGAGGGGCATCAGTAGAGCTGTGGGGGTGGGGAGCCAGGGGCTGGGATAGCAAGGGGCTGAGGGTCATGAATGAGAGGTACCCCGAGACCATCCAGCTCCCTCCCCCACCCTAGTTCCACTCACCCCTAGACCTGCAGAAGGGGGCCCAGCACCTGGTTCTCCGACCCTGCAGCCCGGGTTCCCCAGGGTTTGTGACTCGGAGCCTGGGGAAGCGGCAAGCACAGGAATGTGAAAGCAGAAGTGCGTGTGGATGGGACGGGGTTGGGGGGAGATGCTCTCTCAGAAACCCCAGCACCAGCATCCTGCCGACTTCTCCTCCCTCTGGGTGGGGCTGCCTGCGGCTTCCCTGCAACAAGGGCAGGCTGCATATTGCTTGTGGGGCTGGAAATGGAACTCAGGAGTCCGAGCTCTGAGCCCCTCTACACCTCACTCTCATCCCAGACCTGGGATAGAACCCAGGAGTCCTGATGCCCTGCCTCCAACCTCAGCTCTAACCCACTAGACCCTGCTCCCCTCCCAGAAGCAGGGACAGAACCCAGGACTCCTGGCTCTGAGACCCTCTTCACCTCACTCTGGTCCCAGAGCTCTGGATGGACCCAGGAGTCTTGGCTCCCAGCCCCACTGTTATGACCACTCCCCTCTCAGAGTCGGGAATAGAACCCAGGAGTCCTGGCTACCTGCCCCCCATTCCAGGTCTATCCCTTTATTATTGTATTTTCCAGTCACACAATAATATTTTAACGTTAGCAGCTCACCTCAGTGATCCTCCCCACAGTCTGAGTCATCTTCTCCTGTGTCTGATCAGGAGTTGGGAGGAACCCGGGCCCACCCTCTACTCTGGGTTCCAGCCCAGGGCCCTGTGGATTGCAGCTGTCTATAGTGCCTCCTGTAACAGCTGCATGACAGCTACAACTCCCTGGGCTACTTCCCCATGGCCTCCTCCAAACACCTTCTTTATCCTCACCACAGGACCTTCCTCCTGGTGTCTGATAACGCTTGTACTCCTCAGTCCTCCAGCAGCACAGCCTCTCACTCTCAGCTCCTTGTGCCTCTTGCTCCCAGCTCCTCACACGCACTTCCTCTCCTCTGGCTGACCCCCGCCTGACTGGAGTGAGCTCCTTTTTAAACCCAGGTGCCCTGATTAGCTGCCTTGATTGGCTGCAGGTGATCTAATCAGCCTGTCTGCCTTAATTGGTTCTAGCAGGTTCCTGATTATTCTAGTGCAGCCCCTGCTCTGGTCACTCAGGGAACAGAAAACTTCTCATCCAGTGACCAGTATATTTGCCCTCTGCCAGACTCCTGTACCCCACTCGTTTGAGTCTGTCACTAATATATATATATATATATATATAAAACAACATATTAAAATAGATATAGCTACACACACACACACATATATGTATATAAAGAGAGAGAGAGAGGTAGGTATACAGCTACATAAAAATACTGAACACAATCAATCCAGCATTTCTCCAAAGACTTAACACTTGCTCAAGCACTCAGATTATGTCTGGCTTTGTGTAACTGTGCCATCCGGTGGTTCCCTTCAGAATAGCCTGTTGCTCCCATCCCATCTCTTTTATGAAGGATTCTTTGTGAGAGCCCACACCTGGGCCCAAGGGTCCCAAAATTGGTGTGAGCCTGGGTAGGTCTTTGCTTCATTATCCCCTGCATATTCAGGTCACTGATGTGGCCGAGATTGGATGGTGGGATCTGTGGGCCTTGGTTCATTGGGTAAAGCAGACATCTTCTGGGGGAATCCTGTCACTGCGAACATCCCCTACCAAGAGGTGTTGGGGGAGGTGTGGGGCCACTTCTGAATGCTGGGGTACCTGGAAAAGGGGGGCTGCACCTTGGGCATCGAGGACGTGTGAGCCAGGGATGGGGGCTGCTATTATCTGCACATCACCAAGGGGAAATTGTTCAGCACAGCTACCGAGCAACACAGCCTGCCCTCATTGTCACAGGTATCCCACCGCTACCACCTGAACCAGCCAGTCCCCTGCCCTGCGGCTGGATCCAAGCCATCGCCCACAAGGGGGGAAAGGCCCAGTAGCCCATTCCCCACCTGGCTTGTGGCTTGAAACAAAAAATTGTCAAAAATTTTTAGCAAACAGAAAACTGTTTGGGTTGAAACAAAAAGAAAAATTGTTTAATTTTTTGGCAAACCAAACATTTGAAAGAAAATATTGGTGCCTCAATCTGAAAGCATAATTTGATACATTTTGAGGGAACCAAAAGTCAGGGGGAAACATCGTTTCATGTAAAACTGAAAATGAAAATTAGTCTCAACATTTTCAGCGAACTACAAGGTCAGAAATAGATTTGGTTTGTGGATGAAACTTTTCTTCCCACTTTTAGCATTTGAGATTTTTTTAATTCAAAAAATAAAATTACACGAAATTTCAACCCATACAGTGGTTTTGAATAAAGAAAGTGAAACGTTTCTTTTTGATAATGCCTAAAAATATCTTTGCATTTTGGGGAATTTGGGGAGTTTTTTCCCCAAATGAACAATTCAGCAAAATTGACCTGGATTCATGCACTTTTGGTGTTGCCGAATTTCCATTTTGCACCAAAAAAAGTTTCTCTGTGAAACTTCCTCCCTGCGCTGGCTGGGAACAGCTGTCAGAGCTGCTGGGTTGGGTGTTGTCTTGTAGGGACAGGTAACTAACATCAGCTGATCTGCTCTGTTCTCTAGAGGGTCTCAGACCGCGATTGTCACCGGGGTATCTGGGTGCCTTGGGGTCATCACAGAGTAAACAAAGTCATAACCATCAAGGCAACAAACCCATCATCTACTGGTCTGTAATGATGCAGCCTCTGGCGGGACACAACTGAGAGTATCAGTTCAGGATAAATGCTTAGAGCAGGGCAGCCATAAGCCAAGGCTGGGTATCCTTTATTATCAAGGCAAACCAAACCAGCCAAACAGAGAGGCCTTCGGTTTTACCCCACTGGCTAACCACAAGTCACACAAGCAATTTCCTCAGACACTCCAGTTTCCCAGTATCACCACCAACACCACTCTTTATGGGGATGAATGGTTATTTAAACCAATACCCCAGGAAAAGAAAAAGGTTCTCCTGATCCCAAAGGACCAAGCCCCAGACCCAGGTCAATATACAAGTCAGATGTTACCCACAAATCACGCTGTTGCCAAACCTCTAGAATCTAAAATCTAAAGGTTTATTCATAAAAAGAAAGAAATACAGATGAGAGCTAGAAGTGGTTAAATGGAATCAGTTACATACAGTAATGGCAAAGTTCTTGGCTCATGATTGTAGCAGTCTCTGGAGCACATACCCCGCTGGGATGGGTCATCAGTCCTTTGTTCAGAGCTTCAGTGCAGCAAAGTCCCTCCAGAGGTAAGAAGCAGGACTGAAGACACAATGGAGTTGATGCAGCTGCCTTTTATAGTCCTTTTGCCATGTGGCTTGTGCTTCCTTTGTTCCAAACACAAGCTGCCCAGCACAGAAAAACTTTAGAGCTCTGTCCCTAGGCAGGTCCCTGCCTTGCTGAGTCACCAGGTGTATCAGCCTTCTCTCAATGGGTCAGTTGTACAGCTGATGGTCCTCAATGGGCCATCAAGCAGACTAGCTAGTGCTGATGCCAAATTGTCTGGGGTGTTACCGAGAAGCATGGCACAAGATTGAAACACAGACAGGATAGAGCCAATATTTATAATCATAACCAGCAAATCCTAACCTTTTCATAGACACCTTCCTTGGCCTCCTTTGTACACAATTTGATGCCACTATATGACCTTGGTTGCAACAATGATCTATACCATCACAGTTCATATTAATAACATCACGTGGTCATATAAATATTACAGGCAATTTCCACATGCTTCTCAAGCCCATGAGTTTGATTCAGAGGGTTAGGGAGGGGGCAGGGTATCTGGCTAGATGGGCCTGTTGGCCTCACCTTGGGGGGCAGTCCCCCCAGCTGAGGTCTCATTCTATGTTTCCTCAGTCCCGTGAGATTCCAATTTCTCATCAGCTCATCGGTGGCTGAGGAACGGCCTGATCTACACATCGGATTCAGGCACCGTGGATTCCCTGGCTCCCCGTTGGTCCTTTCTTCTGCTTCCATGACAGCAGCAGGGTCTCCTGGGAGAGAGAGATTCTAGGGTATTTATGTGGCTGGCAGTCTGGATAGATAGATAGATAGATAGATAGATAGATAGATAGATAGATAGATAGATAGATAGATAGATAGATAGATAGATAGATAGATAGATGGGTAGGTATATGGGTAGGGGGGTAGGTCGGTAGGTGGGTCGGTAGCTGAGTTACCATCTGTAATAGAGCAGGGTGAGGTAATAGGCCAGGAAGAATCCAGTCGCCACGAAGACGAGTTTGCAGCTCATTTCGATAAACGCCCGAGTGAGGCCATCTGTGGGAGCTGGAAGAAGCCGAGAGTCTGGGATAGATCCCTGCAACCCTGGCCTGACGCCAGGTTGGAGCCAGCGCCCCCTAGAGGGGAAATTCCCCAGCTCCTGAGCCACCCAGCCCCACCCTGGGGCCCTGGGGCCAGATTGTAGCTGACGTTCTCTGAGGGAAAAAGTCCTGTGGCCCAATCCCCGCCCCCCCCCCCCCCAGCAAGCTAATCCCCACTCTGGGGCCAGTTCGGAGCTCGCGCACCCTAGAGGGGAGGGGTTCTCACTTGATTCCGGGGGGCTCAGCAGTACAGCGTACATCTTATGGGGGTTGAAGCAAGGCAGAAAATCTGGGGGCCACCATCCCCACTCCCCATCGAGCTCAGGGTGCTGATGGCCTTATCCCCCTGGGCCCAGGAGCTGACCTGCAGGGCCCCCCCCATGAGCCATTCCCAGCCAGGGCCTCCCTGTGCACCTGCCACTGGAGCTGGGGGTGGGAGCGCAGGGAGCAGCTGCAGCTGATGCTGGGCCCCTCGCACTGGCAGAATGCATTCAGCCTGGTCCCCAGCTACCCAGTGGCAGGGAGTCCCACAGGTTAACCATACTAATACTCAGGGGCTGGGAGTCCTATAGATTAACCTGCTAATATCCAGTGGCAGGGAATCCCGTGGGTTCTTCTGCGCTCAGGTGTCTATTTGGCTGGCCCCAGGCACTGATCTGGCCCCATCCTCAGGCAGCTGCACTTCACACCAACTCACCTGCTTTTCCATCCTCAGCCTGGGCGCTCACGGCTCTTGTAGATGGCCCAGGAGTCTGTTCAAGCCTCAGCTGCCCCCCTTGGGGCTGCCCTCGAAGCAGCTAATTAACTATGGCACCGGAGTGGGTGGCTCTGTCTCCGTTTACAGGAGCCAGGCACCTGTGATACCTGCTAGTACTCAGTGGTGAGGAGTCCCACGGATTAACACTGCTACTCTCCAGCATCAGCGTCCCAGGAGTTAACCCCACTCACACCCAGCGGCAGGGAGACCGGCAGAGGAACCCCACTCACGTTTGCGGAGCAGCTGGAACTTCCCCTGGGACATTCCACCATAGACTCCTGCCCCTCTGCCTGCAGCACAGCATCACCTATGGACTCCCTGCCCGACCCCCTGCAGAACAGCACACCCCACTGAGGCCCCAACCTGCTCCCTGCAGCACGGCACCCCCTAGAGCCTTACACGGCATGTGCACAAGCAGGGCCCGGCTGACCCACCCGTAGGAATTCTTGGCCCAGCATCGATACTCCCCAGTGTCCTCTCTGCTGAGATTGAAGAGCTCCAAGCGCTCGTCCCCTCCAGGACCAGGGATGAGGGACTCATGCCCCTTGGCCCAGCTCAGGACGGCCTCAGCTCTGCTCCCAGCCTCACAGCTCAGGCTCAGGGAGTCGCCCTCCTGGGTCTCCAGAGACAAAACGTTGCCCTCAGTTCTCCACGCATCTGGCACTGGAAGAGACGAGCAGGCAGGTTAGACTCCCCCGAGAGATCCCCCAATGAGGCGCCAAGATGCAGCCACCTATGGGGTGGGATTGTTGGGGCTGGTTATTCAGGGACCCACCACCCAGCATGGAGATGTATACAACTCTGGAGTGGGCGCAGCGGGTCTCCATCACAGAGATAATTCACTAACCCATGTCCTCCCCACTGCCCAGAGCCCCCTAGTGCCACCTCGGGGTCTGGAGACAGAGTGAACCGGGCCCTCCCACCCCCCGCACCCTCCCTACAGTCCTGAGGCTTCATCGGGCTCTCCCCTCTGGGCACAGACCAGCCTGGCCCGGCTGAGCCTGGGCCCTGGCCCTGAGCGTGGGCAGAGCGGGACTAGGAGGCGTTCGCTGATTCCCGGGGCTCGCAACGCAGCCTCTCACCGGGGCGTCCATTCCTGGTCAGGTTCCCGGTGATGGTCAGGGGCCCAGGCGGGTCTGTAACACAAACCAGACGGGGGGGATCAGGGGGGCTGGACAGCACCGGGGGGGGGTCGCTAGTGATCCCTGAGCCTAGACATGGCCCCTCGCTGTGAGCTCAGCTGGGGGACGGGAAAGTCCCTGAAGTGACACAAGACCCGTGGGCGGGGAAGGGGTAGAGTAGAGAGCAGTGTCCTTTTAAATCTCCCTCTGGCTGAAGGGGACAAGGGCCGTCCTTACAGTGGAGCCTGATTTGATTCTTCACGTTGCAAAGGCGGCCGCTGGTTTTCCCTCTGCCCTGGATTTGCAGCGTGACAGTCACAGGCCATTTAACAGGGGTTTGCCCTGGGGCAGGGCAGGCCGAGGTCCCAGGGCACCGAGCCTGGAGCGTGTTTAGTGCCGGACAGTCACTGGGTCCCATTAACACTGTGCCCCATATAGAACATCCACCGATCCCGGCAGAAAAGGAAGCAAGTGGGACAGCCTGGGGGGATCTCAGGGGGAACTGGGGTGGCTGGCATGAGGGGGAGGGGAATCCCAGCAAGTGGGGACTGGAATGGGGGGGAGGGGGGATCCCAGCACAGGAGGATTCTGGAGGCAGGTCAGGTCAGGTCAGGGTGTTGTAACAGCCAGGCAAGGTAGTAACAAACTTCAACAGGACTTTATTTTTGAAGTGGAAACCTCTTTACCAAGCTGCTGCTGCACCCTCTGTAACTCTCACTCTGCTTCCTCAATTCCTCCCGCTCCTTCCTGTCCTTTCAGACTCCCAACAACCAGTGATCCCAGGTCTAATAATTACAAGCAACATCTAAACACCACATTCTCTCCTCTCTTAAGAAACTCTCTCAATTAAAATAAACATTTTTGTTCTAATCACAGGAACAAATAGGAAACAAGACACTATACTATTGGCAGAAATATTACACTGAAAACACTGTAGATACTACAAAACATAGTCTCTAGTCCAGACAGGTGGTCGTCTGGGTCTGACAGGCCGTCTCTCAAGCTCCGGTTCCAGTGCAATGTCTTGTTGTGTTGATACTACAGTGAAGTCATCCAATGCAGACTGGGTGTTGGCATAATCTCCTCTTGGTGCATAGGCAGGTGCAAGGTAAGAAGCATTCAATACCTGCCCATCAGAAAGTCGATAGGTGTAAGGTCCCTTCTTCTCTATGATTTTAAGAGGAGCTGTGAATTCATGGCCCCCTTTGTGTAAAATTCCAGGTTTTCATATTCTAACGAAGGAACCACACTCAAACTTTGGTTCCTTAGCACCCCACCACTTGTCTGTGAAAGCCTTATACTTTGATTGGTTCTGTTCAACTGTTTTTCTCACATCATCCTTGGTTGGGGCCTCAGGTTGTGCCTTTAATAATCCAGCAATGTTCAGTTCAGTGTTCATCTGTTTCCCATGCAGTAACTCTGCGGGTGATCTTTGCATTGTGGCATGTCATATAGCTCGGTATGCTTGCAAGAAATCAGTAGTGAAGGATATCCACAATCGCCTTTCCAGCTGAGCCATTTGAAAACTCTCTTTCAAACTTCTGTTAAACTGTTTGATTTCCCCATTGGCTTGAGGGTAATATAGGGATGACCTTCTGTGTAAAATGTTCCTCTCTGCTAGAAAGGTTTCAAACTCCAGGGAAGTAAATTGATTACCATTATCTGAAACCCGTTCTTTGGGGTTACCTTCCCTGCTAAAAAACTGAAGAGAGGATCTTAATTACTGTAGCAGAAGAGATTTGGAATGTAAACGCTACCTCAGGCCATTTACTGAAATAGTCTATTAAAGTGATGGCATAACGACAGTCAATTGGAGCAGTATCAAAACGGTCCTACAATGTCAATTGCCACTTTTTCCCATTCAGATTCAGGAAGAGGAACAGGCTGTAATGGAGGGGTACATGTCACTGCTGTCTTATCATGCATTTGGCAAATGACACAGGATTTTATGAATGCTTCAGTTTGAGAGTCCATCCCTGACCACCAATACAGATCCTGTAGTCGTTGTTTGGTTTGGACAATTCCTTGATGAGTATGGTGTGCCAGGTGTATGAGTTTTGACTGTAATTCTTCTGGCACAAGTAGCCGGTGTGTACCTCATAGCACACAGCCATCGAGCAAAGAAAGTTCATCCCAAACTCTAAAGTAAGGCAACAAAACTGGGTCAAGGTTTCTAGGGTTACTGGGCCATCTCTTTGTCAGAAATTCCTGTAGTTTTTGTTGAATTGGACACACTGAACAAGCAGCTTGAAATTGTTCTCTTGTAACTGCAGTAAGAGTGCTTGTAATAAGCGCAACTACTACATCCTCATCCTCCGGTGGACCATCTGGTGAAGGCAAAGGCAGGCGAGAAAGGCAATCGACTACCACATTTTTGTTTCCAGGCTTATATTCCAGTTCATAACTGAAAGAGAGTAGTCTTGCAGAACATCTAGCAATATGACATCCTGCTCTTCCCAGTCTTTCATGGTGAGCAATGTCGTCAAAGGGCAGTGGTTTGTGTGTAACTTGAACATGCGGCCCCACAGGTAAGTTCTAAATTTTTCAGTAGCCAAAGACACAAGCAAGTGCTGCTTTTTCTACTGCAGAATATTTTCCCTCAGCACTACTCAGTGTCCTTGAAGCAAATGCAACAGTCCTCTCTGTGTTGTCCTCATGAAGTTGTGTGAGGACAGCCCTAAGTCCATAATCAGAAGCATCAGTAGTTACAAGACTGAATAGTGCAGTACTGGACTATGTACAATCAAGTCTTTCACCGTCTCGAAACTAGCTTGTGTGTCCATTGTCCACACTAAGGTTGAACTTCTCCATAATACTTCTCATAATGGTTCAATGACAGAAGCATGATTGGGAATGAATTTTGCATACCAAGAGGTAAGACCCAAGAAGGAACGTAAGGTTTGCAAATCTGTTGGAGGAGGAGCATTTGAAATTGCCAGGGTATGATCTGGATCAAGTTTTAGTCCAGTCTGTGAAATTGTGGCCTCAGAAAGGAGAGTTCAGTTTGTCTAAATTTGCATTTGGACCTATTCAGCTTGAGGCCTGCTTTGCTGATGCAGTTTAGTACAGACTGCAGGTTATTGTCATGCTCCTCAGTAGTATTTCCAAACCCGATAATATCATCCAAATAGCACTGAACTCCATGTTGATTCTTCAGAATCAATGACATCATTTTTTGGAAGGCACTTGGGGCTGATGCGAGACCATATGGAACATGTTCAAAATGAAATAGTCCCTCATGTGTAATAAATGCTGTGAAGTCTCGGCTATCTTCATGCAACATAACCTGGTGGCATGAACTCTGCAAGTCAAGAGTAGAAACAATCTTTGCTCCACGGAGCTGTGCAAATACTTCTTCTATGTGAGGAAGAGGATGGCTGTCAATCACAATTGCTTTATTTGGCTCCTTACAGTCCACACAAAGGCGAATGCCTCCACCCTTCTTCTGCGTCACCGCTATGGGTGAAACGCATTCCGAGGACTTCATCTCTTCAATAATGTCCTTTTGAACAGGTTTTCTAAGTTCCTCTGAAACAGCTTCCCGGACTGAAAATGGTAAATGCCATGAAACTGGTGTGTGTACCGCAAGAGTGCTTTGCTGAGGAAGATCAATTCGTCCATTAACGACCCTGAGATTTAAAGCAGCGAGTAAATCTCTGCCAAGGATAGGAGTGCCTTTGTGGACAACGTAGAACTCTGCAGTTGCACAGCAATCACCAAAAGTAACTATTGCTGGCAGGCAGCCATGTACTGGGATATGGTTTTTCAAATAGCACCCCAACTGAAGTTTGGGTTCAGTAAGAGGCACATCTTTAAAGTAATGCAAATAAATGGAATCAGGTAGTATAGATACTGCTGAGCCAGTGTCCAGCATTAGCTGAAGAGAGTGTGATTTGCCTGTGGGTATGGCAGAAACATTTAAAGTGCACTATATCTGTTCTGGAATATGTGCAGTAGTGATTTTGTCCACGTCCAGCACAGTAACATCTGGTATTGTAACTGAATGCACCTGTTGATTGGACTGGCTACTGCGACATACTTTAGCAAAATGGCCAATCTGTTTGCAATGATTGCACTGAGCAACTTTTGCTGGACATCCTGTGTAGCTTGCAAGGTGTTGTGGGGATCCACAGTGAAAGCTTTTACTGTATTTTGCATTTGCTGGTTCAGCGGCTTTTCATGAGTTTTCCTCTTGCAATTGCAGCAAAGAGTCCTGTGGCACCTTATAAACTAACAGATGTATTGGAGCCTGAGCTTTCGTGGGTGAATACCCACTTCGTCGGATGCATGTAGTGGAAATTTCCAGGGGCAGATATATATATGCAATTGTTTGTCTGCAGCAGGGAACTTTTCTGCAAAGGAGTCAAAGCCTGGACTGTGCCTCCTGTATCCCTGCTCATCATTTTGGCTTCAGCTGTTGCTGACTCAATCTGAGTAGCAATGGTTATTGCTTTTTCTAGTGTAAGTTGTGGTTCTAGAAGTAAGAATTCTCTTACACGAAGCATGCTTGTTTTCTCAATGAGCTGGTCTTGAATCATCTCACCTGCCATATTCCCAAAGTCACAAGTTACAATCAGACTCCTCAGGGAAGCAATACACGGCATTATAGTCTCCTCGGGTTTCTGCTCACGCTGGCGAAATCTGTAGCGATTAGCTACTACATTCACTTTTGACACAAAAAATTCTTTAAAGCAGATAATGCATATTTATCATCTGCAAGGGGAAAATTGTAAAATATACGCTGCCATTCTGCTCCAAGGCAGTGGATTAGCAGAGCATGCTTTCTAACTTCAGAAATCTCTGTAGCACTGACGGAAAGATAAATCTCAAACATATGGATCCAGGCAGTAAAAGTAGGCTCACCTGGGTTTTGCAGAAAGGGTGCAGGTGGGTTCAGAGGCAGAAGATCGACCCTTGTCGCCCAAATGTTGTAACAACAAGGCAAGGTACTAACAAACTTCAACAGGACTTCATTTTTAAAGTGGAAACCACTTTACCAAGCTGCTGCTGCACCCTCTGTAACTCTCACTGTGCCTCCTCAACTCCTCCCCCTCCTTCCTGTTTCCTGCCTTTCAGACTCCCAACAACCAGTGCTCCCAGTTCTAATAATCACAAGCAACATCTAAACACCACACAGGGGTAGAGAAGATCCCAGAAGAGAAGGGCCTGGGGATCTGGGAGTGAGTATGAGATGGGGGAGCCACAGCCAAGGGGGGCAGGAAGGGGTGAAGATCGCAAGGGAGAAGGGGCTGCACGGTGTGGGGGGAAGGGGCCTGGAGTAGAATTGGCTGAGGGTGCATGGTGGGGGGTGAGGATCCCAGCAGAGGGGGCTGGGGGCGGCGTGGAGGGGCTGGGAGGGGTCACTCACAGCCGACGTGGAGCTGGACGGTTCTGCGGGTGGAAGGTCCCCGTGGTGGCCTGTAGGTTACGCTGCAGACGAGACCTTTGCCTTGGTCTCCCGGGCCGGGCGTGAAGCTCAGCGCGGAGCTGTGGGCCCAGGTGCCGTTCGCCAGCTGGGCTGAGACGTTCTGGGCTGTGTCGCTGAACGGCCCCGTCCATGTGACTTGGGGAGGGGGCCCGAAGCAGCTCCCAGGGGCCGTGCAGGTCACAGTCACTGGCTTCCCGACCAGCAGCGTCCCTGGCAGCCCCCGCGCCGGCGAGATCTGGATCTCTGGCTCCTCTGTCAGCCCTGAGACATGGGGAGAGGGGAGAGAATCACTCGGGGACATGGGGCCTTTCCTGTCTGGGGCTGCAGCTCCGATCCGGCTCCAGGGCAGGGACTGGCTGGCTCATGGGGCTGATAAGCGGTGTCATAAATATAGAGGGAAGAGTAACAACTCTCTGTGTGCAGTAACATCAAATCCCTCTTTGGCAGCTCTACTAAATCGCCTTCCCTGTAAGGGATTAATCAGCTCAGATAACCTAGTTGGCACCTGACCAGAAGGACCAATGAGGAAAGAAGAAACTTTCAAATCTGGGGGGTTGGGAGGAGGATTTGTTTGTTGCTTTCTTTATTGTTCTCTCTCTAGACAGAGGGAGAGACTGAGCAGGTACAACAGCTCCTGCAAATATTCCTGGAAGAACAGATCTAAAACCACAGACATTGGAAGTAGGCAAGGAAAGGCGCTAGGTTATCTTGTGTTTTAGCTTGTGAATTTTCCTATGCTACAGATGTAGTTTTAATTCTGTTTTTGTAACTGTGAAGCTGAGCCAGACGGGAATCCTCTGTGTTTGAAATCTTTTATTTACCCTGTGAAGTTACCTTCCAAACTGATTTTTGCAGGTGTGATTCTTTTTATATATATAAGTTCTTCTTTTAAGAACCTGATTGATTGTCAGTGTCCTGAAGGGTCTGTGCTCACATTGCTAACCAATTGGTTGGTACACTATTCTCAAGCTTCCACAAGAATGAGGGTGAAGGGGCTTGGGGGGATATTTTGGGGGGGGGACAGGGATTCCAAGTGACCCTTCCCTGGATTTTTCTACAAATCACTTGGTGGTGGCAGCAATAGCGTCCAAGGCGAAGGGAAGGAATTTGTGCCTTGGGGAAGGTTTAACCGAAGCTGGTAGAATATAAGCTGAAGGGGTCTTTCAGGCAGGTCCCCACATCTGTACCCCAGAGCTCAGAGTGGGAGGAACCCTCACAAGCGGTGACTGCGGCTGCTCTTACCTGGCACAGAGATCGTGAGCGCAGGGTCAGAGCCATCGGAATTGGAGCGGTAAGTGTGATCTAACAGGCCTTTCTCGATGCTAAAGAAATATCTCCCCGCATCCGTCTTTCGGGCATCACTGATTTGCAGGGAGCAGTCACCGTGGGCTGGATCCCCCGCCAGCCAGAACCGGCCCTGGGTCTCCTGCGACATCCCCAGGCTGCCGGCACTGCTGGCCACGGGAGGATCCTGGCCCACAGTAGCAGGCTCCTTGTACCAGTATCTGTAGAGCTGGGCCGAGGGATTGTCGGTGTCGTACGAGGCTGGGTACGTGAAGGTGCAGGGGACGAGAACGCAGAGACCCTCCTGCACCGACACCGACTGCGGCACCGTCAGGGTAAATCCGGGCTGCTGGGACAGGGACCCTGCAGGGGACGGGGAGGGATCAAAGTGGGGCCCAGAGAGAGCAGAGCCCCCCCCGAGCTCCCCCCAGACAGGGCCGGCTCCAGGGACACTCGGGAGGAGGGGACTTGGCCGACGCGACGCTCGGGGGGGCGGGGACTTGGGCGACGTGACGCTCGGGGGGCGGGGACTTGGGCGACGTGACGCTCGGGGGCGGGACTTGGGCGACGTGACGCACGGGGCGGGACTTGGGCGACGCGACGCACGGGGGCGGGACTTGGTCGACGCGAACCTCGGGGGGGCGGGGACTTGGGCGACGCGACCCTCGGGGGGAGGGGCTTGTGTGACACTCGGGGGCGGGACCGTGGGTGGTGTGACGCTTGGAGGGGGGTGGCGCTCCTTGTTTTTCGGCCGGCTCCAAAAAATGGGACCCGTAGAGAGCAGAGCCCCCCCCTGAGCTCCCCACAGACAGGGCCGGCTCCAGGGACACTACTAGAGAGCAGAGACCAACCCTGAGATGCAGCCCCCAGCTCTGCCGGTGCCCCTCACTCCCGACCTGCAGCCCCCTGCGAGCCCAGCCCTGGGTCCCTGACCAAATCTCACTCCATTTAGTTTCCATCCCTCCCTACATCTTCCCTCCTGCCCCCGCTCCCTGTCACTCAGAGCCCCCTAGCACCGCACGGGGGCACTGCGCTCCCCTCCCCCTCTGGCCAGTCTCCCTTCCAAGTCCTGGGACAGACCTGGCCCCGCTTAACGCAGGTTCTGCCCTTCCCCCTGCCCTGGGGCTGCAGGTGCTGCTTACTTACCCCTCCAGAGCAGGGTGAGGATCAGGAACCTCAGCGTGGCAGGACCCCCTGCTCTCCAGGGGGGGCCCTGAGGCGGGCTCTTCCTTTCCCCAGCATCAAGGTGTGGCATCAGGGCTCTGCCCATGGCTGGGGCGTTGGGCTGGGACAGACTTAGAGAGAGAAGGGGGGTGGGAAGTGTGAGAGCAGAGGCTGTTTGGGGTCACAGATCTGCCTGGGGGACCATCAGTGCTGCTGGGCCCTGCAGGGGGCTGATCTGGGGCTGCTGGCAGCACAGTGACCTCCCCCTCCTCAGAAAATCCCAAATCACCAGATGATCCTGAGAGATCGTGGGCTAAAAAATCCTTAAATTGGCAAAAAAAAAAAAACACCTGAGACTTTCCTCTAAGAATCATGAGAGCGGCCAGAAAATCCTGATCTGGTGACAGAAGATGGTCAGAAGACAGAACTGCTCAGTGCCTGCTTTGCTTCAGTGTAAAACAACATGTGAGCAGGCAACCAGTGAAGTTACCATGGACAACAAAGGGGAAAGGCTGCAAATCGGGATCAGTAAAGAACACGTCACAGATGCTCTGGCCAATTTGAATGAATTCAGATCAGTGGGGCAGGAAGCTGTTCAACCCAGGGGGCTGAAGGAATTAGCTGAAAAAATCTTGGACCCACTGGAAATAATATTTGCCAACTAATGGATGATAGGAGGGGTCCCAGAAGACGGGGGAAGGGCTAACAGAGGGGCCATCTTTAAAAGGGGGAAAAAGGAGGAGCCGGGGAACTATAGACCAGTCAGCCTGACCTCAACACCTGGAAAGTTACTAGAGCAATGTATAAAACCTTCAATTTGTGAGGCCGAAGCGGTGATCACCAGCATGGATTTACCATGAACAAATCCTGCCAAACTAGCTTCGTTTCCTTCTTTGAAGAGGTAACTGGTTGGGAGCTGGGGGAAAGCAGTGGACATAACATACCTGGACTTCAGCAAGGCTTTTGACACAGTCCCACATGACATTCTCATAAGGAAGCTGGAGACGACTTCTGACGGAACTCAAATGTGAAATTGCAGAACTACTAACTCTCATTTAAATCAGCTTCTGTACCAGATGACTGGAGGAGAGCGAATGTGACACCAATTTTTAAAAAAGGCTCCAGGGGTGATCCTGGCAGTTGAAGGCCAATAAGCCTAACTTCAGTGATGGGCAAACTGGTTGAAATTATAGTAAAGTGAAAGTATAGCAAAGAGCAGAATGATCAGATGCAGAGATTTGTTGGGGAAGACTCAATATGGTTTTTGTAAAGGGAAATCATGGTTCACCAAACTACTAGAATTTTTGGAGGGAGTGAACAGCATGTGGACAAGGGTGACACATTCCATGTACTTAGATTTTCAGAAAGCCTTGGACAAGGTTCCTCCCAAAAGGCTCCTTTGCAAAGTGAGCTGTCATGGGATAAGTGGGAAGATCCTCTCCTGGATCAGTGACTGGTTAAAAGATAGCAAACAAAGGACAGGAATAAATGGCTAATTTTCACAGTGGAGAGAGGTGAATAGTGGTGTCCCCAGGGGTCTGTACTGGGAGCAGTGCTGTTCAACATGTCCATAACTGATCTGGAAAAGGGGTAACCGGTGAGGTGGAACAATTTGCAGATGATACAAAACTTCTCAAGATAGTTAAGTTCAAAGCTGACCGCAAAGAGCTACAAAGGGATCTCACAAAACTGAGTGACTGGGTAACAAAATGGCAGATGAAATTTGATGTTAATAAATGAAAAGTTATGCACATTGGGAAACATAATCCATAATCCGAACTATACATATAAAGTGGTGGGGTATAAATTAGCTGTTACCACTCAAGGAAGAGATCTGAGAGTCAGTATGGAGAGTTCTCTGAAAACACCCACTCAATGTGCAGCGGCCATCAAAAGAATTTGTTGAGCATCATTAAGAAAGGGATAGATAATAAGACAGAAAATATCATATTGCCTCGATATAAATCCATGGTAACAATCAAATCTTGAATACTGTATTCAGTTCTGGAGGCCCCATCTCAAATTGGAATTAGAAAAGATTCAGAAAAGGGTAACAAAAATGATGATGGGTGTGGAACAGATTTCACAGAAGGAGAGATTAATAACACTGGGACTGTTCAGCTTGGAAAAGAGACGCCTAAGGGGGGATATGATAGAGGTCTGTAAAATCCTGACTAGTGTGGAGACAGTAAATAGGGTGGTATGATTTACTCCTTCCCATAACACAAGAACTAGAAGTCCCCAAATGAAATGAATAGGCGGCAGGTTTAAAAGAAATGTAAGGCCGTATTTCTTCACACAACGCACAGTGAACTCTGCAGACAGGGTGGGGCGCTAATGCTGCCCTCTCTGCCCCACAGCGGCATTCTCCCCTCCGCCGCTCAACTCTGCTCCTCCTGCAGCTGGGACTCCCCTCCTTGTCAGTGTTACGGACCCTCCATCCTCTTCCTTCTTGTGAGAATGGTGGGGCCCACTCCCTCCTTCCCCTCCTCAAATGTGAATTGGGCCACTCACACCTTCCCCCCGTCTTTACCTGTTAAAATGGTACAGGCCTCTCACTCCTGCCTCCCCCTCCCCCAACCACTGCAGTGAGCTGGGCGGGTCTCAGCTTGGATCCCACATGGCCCATGCACCATCCCCTGCCCGAGCAGGGTGGGACGGGCCCCGCTGCCCAGGGCTGGAGGGGAAGGGACCAGCCCTGAGAGATCCAGACTCCATCCGCATCCCTGGGGGGCTGCCCTGCCCCTCTAGAGTATCTGGGAGCTCCAGGGGGTCTGTGCCCCACACACACACCCACGCTTTGCCCCCCATGGAGTTGGGTCAGCACAATGGAGTGAGCGCAGTGGGACTATGGGTGAGAAGTTTGCACGTATGTGCTCAGCCTGGGGTATCTATAACTGCCCCCTCTGCAATACCTGCCCTCCCTGCCCCCCAAATCCACCCATGTGGGGAAGGGGAAACTCCCGGCAGTTCCATTTCCCACCATCCCTCTGCTGCCCTCAGGTGCTCTCGGGAAGGAGGCTGAGGGATGGGAGCTGGGGAACCCCCTGCTGTACGTGGCCCCCAGAGCCGACACCTCCAGTGTGGTCCCCATGGTGGGGGAGCCCTGGGGCGGGACCCTGCTCAGGCTGGAGGGGCCACGGCAGAGCTCGGGCTGGAGGGGCCACATTTCCACTCACCCCTAGACCGGCAGAGGGGGGCTCAGCACCTGGCTCTCCGACCCTGCAGCCCGGGTTCCCCAGGGTTTGTGACTCGGAGCCTGGGGAAGCAGCATGTGCAGGAACCTGAAAGCAGAAGTGGGCGCTGGCAGGGGCTGTTGGGGGGAGATGCTTTCTCAGAACCCCCAGAATCAGCATCTGCCAACTTCCCCTCCCTCTGGCTGGCACTGCCTGCGACTTCCCTGCAACAGGGGCAGGCTGCATATTGCTTGTGGGGCTGGAAATAAAACCCAGGAGTCCTGACTCCCCACCCCCATCCCCCACTCTAACCCACAAGACCCCACTCTCCTCCGAGAGCTGTGACAGAACTCAGGAGTTGTGATTCTCTGCCTCCACCCCCCCACACTGTAACCCAATAGACCCTGCTCCCCTCCCAGAGCCAGGGACAGAACCCCAGAGTCCTGCCTCCCTGCCTCCCCTACTTTAACCTGCCAGACCCCCCTCACCTCCAAGAGCCAGGGACAGAACCCAGCAGTGGTGGGGGGAGCGCCCAACCCCTTCATCCGCTCTAGCGCTTTGTTTCTGCTGTCTCCAGTTACAAGACAATATTTTAACACTAGCAGTTTGCACCTCTTATCACACTGTACATGCTGCAGATCCTAATCACTTACCCGGAGCTGAGACGCGTTCGCCTCTGGGGTGGGGCAGCTGCAAAGAGCTCACTGGCGCCGCTCAGAGAATTCTTCCTAAATCCTAAAATACTGAATTAACTTTAGGAAAAAGAAAGAAATATGCACAGATCCATGCTGAAATCACTGTCAGTCATTTATTTAGGGGGTTTTGCAAACTCAATAATAAAATAATGTTCAGTTCTCTCTATTCTTTCCTGGACCTGTACAGAATAGAGACACAAATAAGGGGTTTTGAACGTTCCTGTCTTTTGTTCTTGTTACTATTTTTTCCCATTGGGGTTCCAGCCCGGGAGCACCCACAGAGTCGGCCCCTGAGCTTTTTCCAGCCTCCCATCTAGCTCCTCAGTCTGCTGGGAAAAGGGACAAACATACATGTATCCCTTTTCCCAGCAGACGTACTCAGCCCGGAGGTGCAGGGGACAAATTAAGCCCCGGATGGGGAGGTGGGTAGGGAGGCAGTGGGGGCCAGGGGCAATAGGGGAACTGGATGGGGAGCTTGGAGAGGCAGTGGGAGCTGTGGGTTATTGGGGGGTGAGCCCGGGGCCAGAACCTACTGCTGCATGGCGAGGGTCCAGGGCCAGAGCCCACCACTGAGTGGCCAAGAGAAAGAGCCCAAAGCCCACAGGACAGGGCCCAGCAATAGACTATGGGGTCCGGAGTTAGAGCCCCAAACCCCACAGCTGGAGCCCACCACCCCAGGGCTGAAGACCGATCCCACCACCCCCGGGAAGGTGGGGAACTCACTGGCCCCCTGCTCCTCCAGTGTTTGTGTCTCAAGATAGGGCAGGGCCAAACCCCTGCTTGTGGGTCTGGGAGAGGGGCCTCTGCTTTGCCCCCACAATCACCACCCAGGAGGCTTTGGCCACAGGAAAAGCCACATTTGAGAAACACGTCCCTAGAACGTCTTGCACAACCTGGCTCCAGTGGCTGGAGATCTTGGTGCCATCGACGCAAGGAGAGAGATTGTCCCAGACACAGGCAGCTTCTGACCCCACCACGGGGGTGGGCTGTGGGGAGGGTGAATAGGACATGGGTATTTCCCCTCTAGGGTTTCTTGGCAGGGGAAACGTCAGCAGATCGGAACTGGTCCATTGACCGCAGATGTTTGTTTTCTGTCTCTCAGTTCCTCAAGCGACTCCCAGGTCCCTGGTCACTGAGGATTCCCTAGTGATGAGAGCTGGGTCAGCGGGTCTCAGGAAAGGCAGCTAGATTCCAGTGGCTGCTGACTCCAGGCTTTGATTTAAGAGCTGAGATGCAGCTGAATCTGGCTTGGGGCTCAGGGACTGTTTATACAGGGATCCCTCGCCCGGTGCTGAGCTGCATAAGTGTCTGGGAAAAACCTATAACTAAAGGAAATGCAGCACCCCCTAAATGGATGCATTGAGGCCAGCCCTGGTGGCTAGGCCCTCCCAAATATCCCACTCTGGCCTGGTCTCCCAGCCAGATCCTGGCCTGGTCTGCCCCAGGCCAGTGGCACATCAACTCTGTGCCCCTGCGTGTGGGCATCAGTGGCTGTGCTGGGAGGCTCGTTGCTTAGTGGATCTTGTAAAACAGGAAGTTTTCAGTCAGTGAGTTTGCTCCACCTCCGCCCGATCGGCCCAAGAGAGCAGTGATTGAAGGGGGGAGGGGATCATTTTCTGCCAAAAGGCAATGAGCTGCTGCTGTGTAGCAATGCAGTCCCATGTCTGCCAGCACCCAGGAGATGTACGGTGATGGTGAGCTGTGCGGGCTCCATGCTTCCCGTGGTATGGCGTCTGTACAGGTAACCCAGGAAAAAAGGCGCTAATCGATTGTCTGCTGTTGCTTTCATGGAGGGAGGGAAGGAGAGGGGGGCCTGACAACATTTACCCAGAACCACTCGCGACACTGTTTTTGCCCCATCAGGCATTGGGATCTGAACCCAGAATCCCAATGGGCAGCAGTGACTGTGGGAACTGCGGGATAGCTACTCACAGCTACCCCCAGTGCACCACTCCGGAAGTCGATGTGAGCCTCGGTATGCTGGACGCAGTCCGCTGACATAATGCACTTAGAGCATTTTGTGTGGGGACACACACAGTCGGCTGTATAAAAACTATTTTTAAAAAACTGACTTCTATAAATTCAACCTCATTTCGTAGTGTAGACATACCATAAAAGTGCAGAGAATCCTCCAGCAAGTGCCCCACGCTGCAGAGGAAGGCGAAAAACCTCCAGGGCCTCTGCCAATCTGCCCTGGAGGAAAATTCCTTCCCAACCCCAAATATGGCGATAAGTTAAACCCTGAGCATGTGGGCAAGATTCACCAGCCAGCACCCAGAAAAGCATTCTCTGTAGTAACTCAGATCCCACCCCATCTAACATCCCATCCCAGACCACTGGGCATACTTACCACTAATAGTCAAAGATCAATTAAGTGCCAAAATTAGGCTATCCCATCATACCATCCCCTCCATAAACTTATCAAGCTTAGTCTTGAAGCCAGATATGTCTTTTGCCCCACTGCTACCCTTGGAAGGCTGTTCCAGAACTTCACACCTTTGATGGTTAGAAACCTTCATCTAATTTCAAGTCTAAACTTCCTGATGGCCAGCTTATATCCATTTGTTCTTGTGTCCACATTGGGCCACATTAAATAATTCCTCTCCCTCCCTGGTATTTATCCCTCTGACATATTTATAGAGAGCAATCGTATCTCTCCTCAGCCTTCTTTTGGTTAGGCTAAACAAACCAAGCTCTTTGAGTCTCCTTTCATAAGACAGGTTTTCCATTCCTCGGATCATCCTACAAGCCCTTCTCTGTACCTTTTCCAATTTGAATTCATCCTTCTTAAACATGGGAGACCAGAACTGCACACAGTATTCCAGATGAGGTCTCACCAGTGCCTTGTATAATGGTACTAACACTTATCAGTACTGGAAATACCTCGCCTGATGCATCCCAAGACCACATTGGCTTTTTTCACAGCCATATCACATTGGCAGCTCATAATCATCTTATGATCAACCAATACTGCGAGATCCTTCTCCTCCTCTGGTAATTCCAACTCATGAGTCCCATCTTATAACAAAAATTCTTGTTATTAATCCCTAAATGCATGTCCTTGTACTTTTCACTATTAAATTTCATCCTATTACTTCTACTCCAGTTTACAAGGTCCTCCGGATCTTCCTGTATGATATCCTGGTCCTTCTCTGTGTTAGCAATACCTCCCATCTTTGTGTCATCCGCAAACTTTATTAGCACATTCCCACTTTTTGTGCCAAGGTCAGTAAGAAAAAGATTAAATAAGATTGGTCTCAAAACCAGTCCCTGAGGAACTCCACTAATAACCTCCCTTCAGACTGACAGTTCACCTTTCAGTATGACCCGTTGTAGTCTCCCCTTTAACCAGTTCCTTAGCCACCTTTCAATTTCATATTGATCCAATTTAACTAATAATAATGCCATTTGTTATTGGAACTCATTTGCAAAACTTTTCTTAACATTACATGAATATATTGTCTCATACTATAGAATTAGAATTTATAATCCCCATTCCATGATGAGATATTTTGGGGCTATAATGTATTTTAATTAAAATGATTTTTAGATAAAATGCTTTTTGAGAAAAAAACCTATAAAAAAATCCAATTAAAATAAAAAAATCCATTTTTTTATTTTTTTAAAAATATCATTGATTTTTATCCACCCTGTTTTGTATTTTAAGCAAATACATAGGTGTGAGTGAGAAAGTTGGTAACGTTAAGTTTTGTAAAAAGTTTTCCCCCTTAATCAGGCATGTGCAGCTCTCCTGACAATAGCTAACTGTTAGCGAGAATGAGTCCTGTGAGTCCGTGACAGCTGGCTGCTGCCCAGACACAGCAAGAGACAGGCCTTGCCCCAGCTGGGATCAGGGCTGTCAGGGTTCCCTCCCCACTCTGATCTCTGGGGTACAGATGTGGGGACCTGCATGAAAGACCCCTAAGCTTATTTCTACCAGTTTGGGTTAAAAATTCCCCCAAGGCACAAATCCTTCCTTGTCCTTGGACGGTATTGCTGCCACCACCAAGTGAGTTAGACAAAGATTCAGGAAAAGGACCACTTGGAGTTCCTGTTCCCCAAAAATATCCCCCCAAACCCCTTCACCCCTTTCCTGGGGAGGCTTGAGAATAATATATCAACCAAATAGGTAAACAAAGTGAGCACAAACCAGATCGTTGGGTTTTAGGACACTAAAACCCAATCAGGTTCTTAAAAGCAGAACTTTATTATAAAGAAAAAAGTAAAAAACACCTCTGTCAAATCAGGATGGAAGGTAATTTTACAGGGTAATAAGATTGAAAACACAGAGGATTCCCCTCTAGGCAAAACTGCAAAGTTACAAAAAACAGGAATAAACCTCCCTCTTAGCATAGGGAAAATTCACAAGCTAAAACAAAAGATAATCTAATATGTTTCCTTGCCTTTACTTACAATTTTTGTAACCTTAGATGCTTATTTCAGGTAAGGGTTTAGGAAAGGTTTTTTCCTGCCCTGGTCCCTCTGCATCCCGAGGGAACACACAGACAAAGAAGTATCAGAGAGGGAGCCGTGTTAGTCTGGATTTGTAAAAGCAGCAAAGAGTCCTGTGGCACCTTATAGACTAACAGACGTATTGGAGCATAAGCTTTAGTGGGTGAATACCCACTTGGTCGCATGCATCCGACAAAGTGGGTATTCACCCACGAAAGCTCATGCTCCAAAATGTCTGTTAGTCTATAAGGTGCCACATGACTCTTTGCTGCTTTTACACACATACAAAAGCTCCTCCCCTCCCGCCCCCCTGATTTGAAAGTATCTTCCTTCCCCATTGGTCCTTCTGGTCAGGTGCCAACCAGGTTATTTGAGCTTCTTAACCCTTTAGAGGTAAAGAAGGGATTTTATCCTCCCGTTAGCTGTATGTTTATGACAAGGGCCCTATTGCGCCAGGTGCTGCTCATACGCAGCAAGGGACAGGCCCTGCCCCAGCTGGAATTGGGGCCATGTTATAACTGGCCCTGCCCAGAAACCAGCTGCAATCGGGGCCTTCCAGGGGAAAGCCAGATGTGAAAACTGATTCTTTACTGGACACAAATAAGTCATAGTTGTTAGTGGCCCTTTGTTAAAAAAGTAGCCGTGAGAAAAACGACACATGAAAATCTATTTCAAGGAACAGCTTGTAAACAGGGAATTTTACAATCAGATGCTTTTGGCTTTGGAGTGAACAAGTTACCATTATTATCCCAATTTTGGGGGGTAAGGAAACTGAGACTAGACAGATGCAGCAACTGGACCAACCTCACCCTACAGCATTTTTTAGCGAAACAGAGGTTAGAACCCAGAGTACCTGGCCAGCAGCTTAGACACAAGCCCATCCCTCCACTCCCGCCAGCTGCTACCCTTGAGGATGACCATCCTGTCCACCTGTGAAACGAGTGGGTGAGGGCTCAGGCAGGGTAGAAGAGAGACTCTCTGTGGCTGAGGGATGAGAGGCTCTTTCCCCAGGGGGCAGTGAGGTTTGGGAGGGGGCAGGCTTTGAGACCTGGCTGCAGAGGACTCTGGGATACCTCCATTCAATGCAGCGCTCCAGCATTTCCAAGGCTTTGTTGACTCCACCCTGAGTCCAGGCCAGAGCAGGGATTTGCACCCAGGTTTCCCACGTCGCAGGCCCAGCCCTGGGCCGACCCCTTCCCCCTTCCCTCCACACTGTGATCCCCCCTGCACTGGATGGGCCAGAGATTCCCAGCCTGGGCCAATGGTGCGAGGAAGCTATTTGCGCCGGACCTCGGAATATTCTGTGGCGGGGGCTTCTGCAGGCTCCCCCCCTTTGCGCTGCCGCTTGGAGAACTCGACGGAGGCGTAATGCAGCTCTTCCGGCTCCCCGGGGCCTAGCGGGCCCTGTGCTGCTGCAGGCCTGTCCTGGACGCCTTTGGTCCGGTGGGCGGCTGGAGTCTTGTGATGCTGAGTGAGAAGCAAGGCAGAGACACCAGGCAGAGACTTGCATCCACCCTGCTGAGCTGATTGCATGGGCTGTCCCAGGCTTTGTTTCCCCCACCCTCGGTGCAAATGCATTTCCTGCATCGGGCGTGCACTAGTAAGAGGCGTGGGATTGGGTGTGTTTCACACTCTGCACGCATGAGCCAATCCCATGCCAGCACCAGCTCGGTTAATGCATTCACTGCCTCAGCTGCACAGGGCACACATTAGCAACATGCGTGTGGGTATGTTAATTTCATGCACTATTAATGCAGGATTTCATCTCCTGCATCTCATTGCAGAACAGGTTCAGGAAAGGTATTTTCTGCATTTCATGCACCGAGCACTTGGGCAGCACTGGTTACATTAATGCATTCTCTGCATTGCCTGCACTGGCCATACATTAGCAATATGCAAGGGGTTGTGTACATTGTATGCACAGTGCATGCATGATTAGATCCCATGCATGTTGTGGTTCCAAAGACGATGCTGATGTGTTTGTTGCATTTTCTGCAGGGTGAATATATTTGCAACAGACAAGGTGCACCCTGCATGCATTGTTGAGCATATGCACCTAATACCATAGCAGGCAGCTGCAGAAATGCATTTCTTGCCCAGCTGGTGCATTCGGGAGATGCCCAGGCATTGGCAGCATTCCAGCCCCAATCTAGTCCCGTGCACTTTGTGAATGCATATGAATGCATTCGCTGCATGTCCTCCTCTCTGAGCGAAACCCGAGGGATGAGGTGCATTTTCTGCATGCAGGAGCCAATCCCACGCAGTTCAGCGAGCGCAGGCTGGTGGCAGGGGTGCATTTCTTGCACTGGGCACACGTGGAGGGTCAGGTGCCCTGGTGAAAGCCTGACTTATATTCATGCATTGGTTATGGGGGTGGGAAGGAGAAGAAATGGAGGGGGCAGAGACGGGGTGGGGAGGGCAGGTGGGCTTGGTCCCCTGCTCCCCACAGGTACATACCATGGGGATGTGGGTGACGGTACTATAGATCACGCTGGCCTCGTTGGCTGTGTGCTCCACCAGGCTCCCATTAGCCGTCTCCCCGGACTCGGTGCTGGGGGGCGCCAGCTCCCGGCGCCGCAGTCTGAAGGGAAACGTATCAGGACAGATGCATGAGCCTGGGGGGAGGGACATAGAATAGCCCCGTGGGGAGGGAGAAAGGGGTGACACCAGTGTAGGAGACTAGAGTGCAGGGGACTGGGATAGGTCAGGGGAGGGGAGATCTTATTGGGGACTGGGGGTGCTGGAATACCCCAGCAGAGATGTCAGGGGAACTCAGTGGAATCTAGGAGGGGCAGTTGGGGGTCAGTGCGGGAGGCCTCAGACTTACTTGATCACATAGAGCCCAAGAAGGAATAAGCCAATGAGGACCCCCAACCCACAGGTGACCCCGATGATCATCCAATTGTCAGGCTTCTTTGAACCTGCAAAAACACAGAGCATGGGGAACGGCTGGAAGAGAACCCAGGAGTCCTATTTCCCAGACACCCCACTCTCATCTCAGATCTGGGGATAGAATCTAGAAGTCCTGGATCCCAGCCCCCGCCCCCGCCCCCAACTCCCCTCCCTGAGCTGGGGGCAGAATCCAGGAGACAAAGGTCTCACCTCTCTGCAGGGGGCTGAGTTCAAAGGGAGAAAATCCAGAGCCCCCGTCCCCACTCTCAGTCCAGGTCAGGGCAGAATCACAGAATATCAGGGTTGGAAGGGACCTCAGGAGGTATCTAGTCCAACTCCCTGCTCAAAGCAGGACCAATCCCCAAGTAAATCATCCCAGCCAGGGCTTTCTCAAGCCAGACCTTAAAAACCTCTCAGGATGGAGATTCCACCACCTCCCTAGGGAACCCATTCCAGTGCTTCGCCACCCTCTGAGTGAAAAAGGTTTTCCTAATATCCAACCAAAACCTCCCCCACTGCAACTTGAGGCCATTACTCCTTGTTCTGTCATCAGGTACCACTGAGAACAGTCTAAATCCATCCTCTTTGGAACCCCCTTTCAGGTAGTTGAAAGCAGCTATCAAATCCCCCCTCATTCTTCACTTCTCCAGATTAAACAATCCCAGTTCCCTCAGCCGCTCCTCCTAAGTCATGTGCTCCAGCCCCCTAATCATTTTTGTTGCCCTCCGCTGGACTCTTTCCAATTTTTCAACATCCTTTTTGTAGTGTGGGGCCCAAAACTGGACACAGTACTCCAAATGAGGCCTCACCAGTGCTGAATAGAGGGGAATGATCACAGCCCTCGATCTGCTGGAAATGCCCCTACTTATACAACCCAAAATGCCGTTAGCCTTCTTGGCAACAAGGGCACACTGTTGACTCATATCCAGCTTCTCGTCCACTGTAACCCCTAGGTCCTTTTCTGCAGAACTGCTGACCAGCCATTCAGTCCCTAGTCTCTAGCAGTGAATGGGATTCTTCCGTCCTAAGTGCAGGACTCTGCAATTGTCCTTGTTGAACATCATCATATTTCTTTTGGCCCAAGCCTCTGATTTGTCTAGATCCCTCTGTATGCTCTCCCTACCCTTCAGCATATCTACCACTCCTCCCAGTTTAGTGTCAGCTGCAAACTTGCTGAGGGTGCAGTCCACGCCATCCTCCAGACCACTAATGAAAATATTGAACAAAACTGGCCCCAGGACCGACCCTTTGCGCACTCCGCTTGATACCGGCTGCCAACTAGACATGGAGCCGTTGATCACTACCCGTGAGCCAGCTTTCTATCCACCTTATAATCCATTCATCCAGCCCATACTTCTTTAATTTGCTGGTAAGAATAATGTGGGAGACAGTATCAAAAGCTTTGCTAAAGTCAAGGAATAACACATCCACTGCTTTCCCCTCATCCACAGAGCCAGTTATCTCCTCATAGAAGGCAATTCGGTTAGTCAGGCATGACTTGCCCTTGGTGAAGCCATGCTGACTGTTCTTGATCACTTTCCTCTCCTCTAAGTGCTTCAGAATTGATTCCTTGAGGACCTGCTCCATGATTTTTGCAGGAACTGAGGTGAAGCTGACTGGCCTGTAGTTCCACAGGTCCTCCTACTTCCCTTTTTTAAAGATGGGCACTAAATTAGTCTTTTTCCAGTCATCCAGGACATTCCCCGATCTCCATGAGTTTTCAAAGATAATGGCCAAGGGCTCTGCAATCACATCTGCCAACTCCTTTAGCACCCTCGGATGCAGCGCATCTGCCCCATGGACTTGTGCTCATCCAGCTTTTCTAAATAGTACCGAACCACTTCTTTCTCCACAGAGGGCTGGTCACCTGCTCCCCATGCTGTGCTGCCCAGTGAAGTCATCTGGGAGCTGACCTTGTTCGTAAAGACAGAAGCTAAAAAAGCATTGAGTACATAAGCTTTTTCCAACTTCTCTATCACTAGGTTGCCTCCCTCATTCAGTAAGGGGCCCACACTTTCCTTGACTTTCTTTTTGTTGCTAACATACCGGAACACACCCTTCTTGTTACTCTTAACATCTCTTGGTAGCTTCAACTCCAAGTGTGATTTGGTCTTCCTGATTTCACTCCTGCATGCCTGAGCAATATTTTTATACTCCTCCCTGGTCATTTGTCCAATCTTCAACTTCTTGTAACCTTCTTTTTTGTGTTTGAGATCAGCAAGGATTTCACTGTTAAGCCCATCTGGTCACCTGCCATATTTACTATTCTTTCTATACATCGGGATGGTTTGTTCCTTCAACCTCAATAAGGATTCTTTAAAATAAAGCCAGCTCTCCTGGACTCCTTTCCCCCTCATGTTATTCTCCCAGGGGATCCTGCCCATCAGTGCCCTGAGGGAATCAAAGTCTGCTTTTCTGAAGTCCAGGGTCTGTATTCTGCTGCTCCCCTTTCTTCCTTGTGTCAGGATCCTGAACTCAACCATCTCATGGTCACTGCCTCCCAGGTTCCCAACCACTTTTGCTTCGCCTACTAATTCTTCCTGGTTTGTGAGCAGCAGGTCAAGAAGATCTCTGCCCCTAGTTGATTCCTCCAGCACTTGAACCAGGAAATTGTCCCCTACACTTTTCTGACAGTCTCGTCCCCCTGGGCCCATGAGCTGACCTGCAGTGTACCCCGTGAGCCTTTACCAGCCAGGGGTTCCCCGTCCACCTGCCACTGGAGCTGAGGTGGGGGGTGGGAACGCAGGGAGCAGCTGCAGCTGATGCTGGGCCCCTGGCACTGGGAGGACGAGTTCAGCCGAGTCCTCTGCTGGGGGCTGTCTGGGGAGCGCAGGAGACACACTGACAATAGTCAGAGAGAGAAATCTAGTGGCAGGGAGTCCCGTGGGTTAACCCCACTCACACTCGACAAGCAGCTGGAACGTCCCCTGGGCAGAGCTCTCCTTATTCCGGGCCCAGCACCCGTACAGCCCCCCGTCCTCGACCGTCACATTGGGCAGCTCCAGCCACAGCTGATTCTCCCCCACGGGGTGGGTACCATTGACGGCTCGCCCCCCCCTCACCCAGCCCAGCACAGCGGGGGGGCTGCTGGCGACGGAGCAGAGGAACCGCAGGGAGTCGCCCTCCCGGGCCGAGAGCTGTGACCCGTTGGCCACCTCGGTGCCGGGATCTGGGAATAGAAATAAGACAGAGCCACTCGCAACCTGAGCCAGCCAGTCCCTGCCCAGGGACTGGATCAGGGCCGGTGCCCCATAGAGGGGAAAGTCCCCATGCCCCACTCCCCGCCCCCTAGCGATACCTTGGAATAGCTGGAGGCCGCTCCTGTTAGCTCTGGAGATGGTGATTTGCAGAGTCCTCAGTGGAGCTGAAATACCCACGGCAACATGTTTAATTGGAAATCCCTCACTGACACCAGGGCCAGTGCAAGGATGTTTCCACTTTGTCCCCCTCCCCCCGCCCCCCGGCCGGAAGGCGCCCCACGGCAGCTCCCCCCATCCGCCCTCAGGCGCTCCCCTTGTGGCAGCTCCCTACCCTCCACCCTGAGGAACCCCCCAACCCCAGCTCACCCCTGCTCCGTGCAAGAGCACCCCTAAGCTGATTGGCGCCGCAAGCCTGGGAGGCGGGAGAAGTGAAGCAGCCACGGCGTGCGCGGGGAGGAGGCGGGGCAGGGGTGAATTGTGGCGGGGAGTTCCCCTGCGTGCTGCCCCCCCATCCTTACTTGCTGCAGGCGGCCCTCCCCACACCCCTCTGCGCCAGCTCCCTCCGCCTAAATGCCGGCGGCAACCGCAGCAGCCGAAGAAAATGGCGCCCCCCAAATCCCAGTGCCCTAGGCAACCGCCTAAGTCACCTAAATCGTTGCACCGGCCCTGGGGCTGGCCATGGAGGAGTCGAGCAGGCAGGTTAGGCCCCCCAGAGATCCTCTGCCAAGGAACCAAGATTCAGCCACCTCTGGGGTGGGAAACAGAGGCTGTTTACATGAGAAGCCCTTGCCCAGTGTAGAGACGCAGCAGCTCTGGGGTCGGAGCACAATCTTGTTGCTTCGCCATGGCAGCAGGTCTCTGTCTCAGAGACTGGTCCATGGCTGATCTCATCCCCACTGACCAGCACCCCCTTAATGGCACTCCATTGCCTGGACACAGAGGGAACAAGGCCCGCTCCCCCACACACCCTGCCTACAGTCCTGTGGCATCCCTCGAGCTCTCCCCTCCAGGCACAGACCAGCCTGGGGCCTGGCCCTGAGCACGGGCAGAGCATGACTACGAGGCACTCGCTGATACCCGGGGCTCGCAGCGCGGCCTCTCACCGGGGCGTCCGCTCCTGGTCAGGGTCCCAGTGATGTTGGGGGCCCCTGTCGTGTCTGTAACACAAACCAGACAGGGGGAATCAGGGGGGCTGGACAGCATCGGTGGCTATACAGGCCCCCCTCACCCAGCGTGGGGACGTAGCAGCTCTGGGGGGGGTGCACAATCTCAGTGCCTTTCCATGGCAGCAGGTCTCTGTCGCACCGATTGGTCCCTAACCCATCTCCTCCCTGCTGCCCAGCACCCCCTAGGGCCACCCTGCAGCCTGGAGACAGAGGGAACCGGGCCCGATCCTCCCACCTTCCCCTTATAGCCCTGAGGCTTCCTCGGGCTCTCCCCTCCGGGCATAGACTAGTCTGGCCATGGGTGACATATGAACAGCCAGCTCAGGGAGGCCGGCCCATGGCCCCGCCCCTTCTGCCCGAGGCCCCACCCCCACTGAAGCCCAGAACCCCCCCACTGGAGCCACTTCCCCCACCCTAGCCAGCCCTGGGCCACCAGAGTACCCCAGCTCCAGACCACTGGGCAGGAGGGAGGTGCAGCACTAGCCTCCTGGAGTCCCAGGCTGCAGGTTGCCCCCCTGTTCCCCTAGCCCCAGTTCCAGCGCTGCCATGGGGGAACAGCGTGGGCAGTGAGCAGGAGAGAACCTGGGGGAAAGCATGGGCAGGGCCACGTAGGGCTGTTTGGGGCAGCTCAGCCTCCCCTGGCATGGGATACCCACACCCATGAGCCTGGCCCAGCTGACCCTGGCACCTGGCCCTGAACACGGGCAGAGCGGGACTAGGAGGCACTCGCTGATTCCCGGGGCTCGCAGCGCGGCCTCTCACCGGGGCGTCCGCTCCTGGTCAGGGTCTCGGTGATGTTGGGGGCCCCGGTCGGGTCTGTAACACAAACAAGACAGGGGGGATCAGGGGGGCTGGACAGCACCGGGGCGGGGTCGCTAGTGATCACTGAGCCTGGTCATGGCCCCTAGCTTTGACCTCACTCCACCAAGTTTGGTGTCATCAGCAAACTTGCTGAGGGTGCAGTTCATGCCATCCTCCAGATCATTAATGAAGATATTGAACAAAACCGGCCCCAGAACTTACCCCTGGGGCACTCCACTTCATACCGGCTGCCAGCTAGACATGGAGCCATTGATCGCTACATGTTGAGTCCGACGATCTAGCCAGCTTTCTATCCACCTTATAGTCCATTCATCCAGCCCATACTTCTTTAACTTGCTGGCAAGAATACTGTGGGAGACCGTATCAAAAGCTTTGCTAAAATCAAGGAATAACACGTCCACTGCTTTCCCCTCATCCACAGAGCCAGTTATCTCATCATGGAAGGCAATTAGGTTAGTCAGGCATGACTTGCCCTTGGCGAATCCATGCTGACTGTTCCTGATCACTTTCCTCTCCTCTAAGTGCTTCAGAATTGATTCCTTGAGGACCTGCTCCATGATTTTTCCAGGAACTGAGGTGAAGCTGACTGGCCTGTAGTTCCCCAGATCCTCCTTCTTCCCTTTTTTAAAGATGGGCATTACATGAGCCTTTTCCCAGACATCCGGGACCTCCCCCTTCGCCATGAGTTTTCAAAGATAATGGCCAATGGCTCTGCAATCACATCAGCCAACTCCTTTAGCACCCTCGTCCAGCTTATACAAGTATCAGAGGGGTAGCCATGTTAGTCTGGATCTGTAAAAGCAGCAAAGAATCCTGTGGTACCTTATAGACTAACAGACATTTAGCAGCTTGAGCTTTCGTGGGTGAATACCCACTTCGTCGGATGCAAGACTTTTTGTATTCACCCACGAAAGCTCATGGTGCAAAATGTCTGTTAGTCTATCAGGTGCCACAGGATTCTTTGCTGCTTTTGCAGCTTATACAAGGCACTGATGAAGCCTCATCTGGAATACTATGTGCAGTTCTGGTCTGCCATGTTTAAGAAGGGTGAATTCAAACTGCAACAGTTTCAGAGACGGGCTGCTAAGATGATCCAAGGAATGGAAAACCTTTCTTATGAAAGGAGAGTCAAAGAGCTTGGCTTGTTTAGCCTAACCAAAAGAAGGTTGAGGGGGGATATGATTGCTCTTTATAAATATATCAGAGGGATAAATATTAGGGAGGGAGAGGAATTATTTAAGCTTCGTACCAAAGTGGACACAAGAACAAATGGATATAAACTGGACAATAGGCAGTTTAGACTTGAAATTAGATGTCTAATTAAATTTTCTTCCTAACATCCCGATGTGTAGGAAGAAAAGTAAATATGGCAAGCGACCAGCTTGGCTTAACAGTGAAATCCTTGCTCGTCTTAAACACAAAAAAACAGCTTAAAAGAAGTGAAAGACTGGACAAATAACCAGGGAGGAGTATAAAAGTATTACTCAGGCATGCAGGAGTGAAATTAGGAAGGCCAAATCACACTTGGAGTTGCAGCTAGCCGGAGATGTTAGGAGTAACAAGAAGGGTTTCTTCAGGTATGTTAGCAACAAGAAGAAAGTCAAGGAAAGTGTGGGCCCCTTGCTGAATGAAGGAGGGAACCTAGTGACAGAGGATGTGGAGAAAGCTAGTGTACTCAATGCTTTTTTTGCCTCTGTCTTCACAGACAAGGTCAGCTCCCAGACAGCTGCACTCTGCAGCACGGTATGGGGAGGAGATCACCAGCTCTCTGTGGAGAAAGAAGTAGTTCGGGACTATTTAGAAAAGCTGGATGAGCACAAGTCCATGGGGCCGGATGCACTGCATCCGAGAGTGTTAAAGGAGTTGGCCGATGAGATTGCAGAGCCATTGGCCATTATCTTTGAAAAATCATGGCAATCGGGGGAGGTCCCGGATGACTGGAAAAAAGCTAATGTAGTGCCCATCTTTAAAAAAGAGAAGAAGGAAGATCCAGGGAACTACAGGCCAGTCAGTCTCACCTCGGTCCCTGGAAAAATCATGGAACAGGTCCTCAAGGAATCAATCCTGAACCATTTAAAGGAGGGGAAAGTGATCAGGAACAGTCAGCATGGATTCACCAAGGGCAAGTCATGCCTGACTAACCTAATTGCCTTCTATGATGAGATAACCGGCTCTGTGGATGAGGGGAAAGCAGTGGAAGTGCTATTTCTGGACTTTAGCAAAGCTTTTGATACAGTCTCCCGTAGTATTCTTGCCAGCAAGTCAAAGAATTTTGGGCTGGATGAATGGACGGTAAGGTGGAAAGAAAACTGGCTAGATTGTCAGGCTCAACAGGTAGTGATCAATGGTTCCATGTCTAGTTGGCAGCCGGTATCAAGTGGAGTGCCCCAAGGGTCGGTTCTGGGGCCGGTTTTGTTCAATATCTTCATTAACGATCTGGAGGATGGTGTGGACTGCACCCTTAGCAAGTTTGCAGATGACACTAAACTGGGAGGAGTGGTTGATACGCTGGAGGGTAGGGATAGGATAAGAGGGACCTAGACAAATTAGAGGATTGGGCCAAAAGAAATATGATGAGGTTCAACAAGGACAAGTGCAGAGTCCTGCATTTAGGACGGAAGAATCCCATGCACTGCTATAGAATAGGGACCGAATGCCTGGGCAGCAGTTCGGGGACCTGGGGGCAGAGCATGGTCGGGGCCACGTAGGGCTGTTTGGGGACTGGAAAGGGACCTAGGGGTTACAGTGGACGAAAAGCTGAATATGAGTCAACAGTGTGCCCTTGTTGCCAAGAAGGCTAATGGCATTTTGGGTTGTATAAGTAGGGGCATTTCCAGCAGATCGACGGATGTGATCATTCCCCTCTATTCAGCACTGGTGAGGCCTCATTTGGAGTACTGTGTCCAGTTTTGGGCCCCACACTACAAGAAGGATGTGGATAAATTGGAGAGAGTCCAGCGGAGGGCAACAAAAATGATTAGGGGGCTGGAGCACATGACTTACGAGGAGAGGCTGAGGGAACTGAGATTGTTTAGCCTGCAGAAGAGAAGAATGAGGGGGAATTTGATAGCTGTTTTCAACTACCTGAAAGGGGGTTCCAAAGAGGATGGATCTAGACTGTTCTCAGTGGTAGAAGATGACAGAACAAGGAGTAATGGTCTCAAGTTGCAGAGGGGGAGGTTTAGCTTGGACATTAGGAAAAACTTTTTCACTAGTAGGGTGGTGAAGCACTGGAATGGGTTACCTAGGGAGGTGGTGGAATCTCCATCCTTAGAGGTTTTTAAGGTCAGGCTTGACAAAGCCCTGGCTGGGATGATTTAGTTGGGTTTGGTCCTGCTTTGAGCAGGGGGTTGGACTAGATGACCTCCTGAGGTCCCTTCCAACCCTGAGATTCTGTGATTCTATGATTCTATGAAGGTTTCTAACCATTAGAGGAGTGAAGTTCTGGAACAGCCTTCAAAGGGGAGTAGTGAGGGCAAAAGACATATCTGGCTTTAAGACTAAGTTTGATAAGTTTATGGAGGGGATGGTATGATGGGATAGCCTAATTTTGGCAATTGACTTTGATTATCAGCAGGTAAATATGCCCAGTGGTCTGTGATGGGATGTTAGATGGGATGGGATCTGAGTTACTACAGAGAATTCTTTCCTGGGTGCTGGCTGGTGAGTCTTGCCCACATGCTCGGGGTTTAGCTGATCGCAATATTTGGGGTTAGGAAGGAATTTTCCTCCAGGTTAGATTGGCAGAGGCCTTGGAGGTTTTTTGCCTTCCTCTGCAGCATGGGGCACGGGTCACTTGCTGGAGGATTCTTTGCAGCTTGAGGTCTTCAAACCACAATTTGACGAGTTCAATAACTCAGACATAGGTTAGGGGTTTGTTATTGAAGTGGATGGGTGAGATTCTGTGGCCTGCATTGTACAGGAGGTTAGACTAGATGATCATAATGGTCCCTTCTGACCTTAAAGTCAATGAGTCTATGAGCTTTTCTAAATAGTCCCGAACCACTTCGTTCTCCACAGAGGGCTGCTCACCTCCTCCCCATACTGTGCTGCTCAGTGCAGCTGTCTGGGAGCTCCCCTTGTTTGTGAAGACAGAGGCAAAGAAAGCATTGAGTACATTAGTTTTTTCCACATCCTCTGTCACTAGGTTGACTGCCTCATTCAGTAAGGGGCCCACACTTTGCTTGACTTTCTTCTTTCTTGCTAACATATCTGAATAAACCCTTCTTGTTACTCTTAACATCTCTTGCTAGCTGCAACTCCAAGTGTGATTTGGCCTTCCTGATTTCACTCCTGCACACCTGAGCAATAGTTTTATACTCCTCCCTGGTCATTTGTCCAATCTTCCACTTCTTGTAACCTTCTTTTTTGTGTTTAAGATCTGGAAGGATTTCACTGTTAAGCCAAGCTGGTTGCCTGACATATTTACTATTCTTTCTACACATTGGGATGGTTTGTTCCTGCACCCTCAATAAGGAATCTTTAAATTACAGGCAGCTCTCTGGGACTCCTTTCCCCCTCATGTTATTCTCCCAGGGGATCCTGCCCATCAGTTCCCTGAGGGAGTCAAAGTCTGCTTTTCTGAAGTCCAGGGTCCATATTCTGCTGCTCTCCTTTCTTCCTTGTGTCATGAACCTCAACTCGACCATCTCACAGTCACTGCCTCCCAGGTTCTCATCCACTTTCGCTTCCCCTACTAATTCTTCTCTGTTTGTGAGCAGCAGGTCTAAAAGAGCCCTGCCCCTAGTTGGTTCCTCCAGCACTTGCACCAGGAAATTGTCCCCTACACTTTTCTGACTGTCTCGTCCCCCGGGGCCCACGGGCTGACCTGTAGGGCCCCCCCATGAGCCGTTCCCAGACAGGGGCTCCCTGTCCACCTGCCACTGGAGCCGGGGTGGGGGGTGGAAGCGCAGGGAGCAGCTGCAGCTGATGCTGGGCTCCTGGCGCTGGCAGGATGATTTCAGCCTGGTCCCCGGCCGGGGGCTGTCTGGGAAGCGCAGGAGAACCAGTGACTATAGTCAGAGAGAGAAATCCAGTGGCAGGGAGTCCCGCGGGTTAACTCCACTCACATCTGGTGGCAGGAAGTCCTGTGGGCTAACCCCATTCTCACTCAATGCACACCTGGAACGTCCCCTTGGCAGAGCTCTCATTCTGGGCCCAGCACCCATACAGCCCCCCCATCCTCAGTCAACATGTTGGGCAGCTCCAGCCACAGCTGATGCACCCCTATGGGCCCAGCACCCCCAACGGCTCGATTCCCCCTCACCCAGCCCAGTGTGGCAGGGGCGCTGCTGGCGACGGAGCAGAGGAGCCGCAGGGAGTCGCCCTCCCGGGCCATGTGCTGTGAACTGTTGTCCACCAGGGTGGGGGGATCTGGGAACAGGAATAACAAGTAGCCACTCGCACCCTGAGCCAGCGAGTCTCTGCCTGGGGGCTGCATTGGGGCCAGCGCCCCTCGAGGGGAAAGGCCCCGTGCCCCACTCCCTGCCCCCTAGCGATACCTTGGAATAACTGGGGGTCGCTCCTGTTAGCTTGGGAGATTTGCAGAGTCCTCTCTAGAGCTGAAATACCCACGGCAACGTATTAGATTGGAGAGAGCCCCCCACTGACTCCCTGATCCACAGCCCAGCACCCATCACTGACCCCCCCACACCTCCTGCAGCCCAGCACCCCCCCTGGATCCCAGCCCACCCTGTTCCCTGCAGCCCAGCGCACCCACTGAGGACCCTCTGTCTGCCATGGCACCCCCTAGAGCCTTACTCTGCACGTGCACACGCAGGGCCTGGCTGGCCAACCCGTAGGAATTGTTGGCCCAGCACCGATACTCCCCAGCGTCCCCTCTGCTGAGATTCGGCAGCTCCAGGCGCCCGGCCCCTCCCTGGCTCGGGCTCAGGGATTCGTTCCCCTTGGCCCAGGTCAGGGTGGCCTCGGCTCTGCTCCCAGCCTCACAGCTCAGGCTCAGGGAGTCGCCCTCCTGGGTCTCCAGAGACACGACATCGCCCTCAGCTCCCCACGCATCTGGCACTGGAAGAGACGAGCAGGCAGGTTAGGCCTCCCCAGAGATCCTCTGCCAAGGAACCAAGATTCAGCCACCTCTGGGGTGGGAAACGGGGGCTCTTTACATGAGGGGCCATCACCCAGTGTGGAAATGTAGCAGCTCTGGAGTCGGAGGCAAATATAGATGACTTTCAATGGCAGCCGGTCTCTGTCGGAGAAATGGGTCCCTGACCCATCTCATTCCCACTATCCCGAGCCCCCTTAATGCCACCCTGGAGTCTGGAGACAGAGAGAACAGGGCCTGCTCCACTCACCACCCTCCCCACAGTCCTGTGGCTTCCTCAGGCTCTCCCCTCTGGGCACGGACCAGCCTGGCCTGGCTAAGCCTGGGGCGTGGCCCTGAGCGTGGGCAGAGCTTGACTAGGAGGCGCTCGCTGATTCCCGGGGCTCGGAGTGCGGCCTCTCACCGGGGTGTCCGTTCCTGGTCAGGGTCCCAGTGATGTTGGGGGGCCCAGGCGGGTCTGAAACACAAACCAGACAGGGGGAATCAGGGGGGCTGCACAGCACCGGGGGGGGGAGAGGTGTCGCTAGTGATCCCTGAGCCTAGACATGGCCCCTCGCTGTGAGCTCAGCTGGGGGACAAGAAAGTCCCTGAAGTGACACAAGGCCCGTGGGTGCGGAAGGGAAGTGACAGACCCAACTGAGCCCCACCCAAAAGGCTCCTGATTTAACCCAGGGGCCGGGTTAGGGCCGCGCCGGGGAAACAGAACCATGGGAAACTGACACCTAAGGGATCAAAACTGGTTGGTCAAAATTGGGCCTAATTGGCAGAGTCACTAACGAGGGGCCGGGTTGCTTCAGCCTGGGTAGTTGAGCGAGTGTCACCAGTGCCACTGACTGCCGGGCGCCTGGGCATTCAGCGTCCTGCTCCCCAAGCGTCTCCTCCCCAGGGCGGGTCAGAGCCAGGGTCTAAATAACCCCACTCCCACCCCAGCCCAGACCCAGCCACCACCAGGGACATCAGACACCCCTGTCATGGGTCCTTTGCCTTCCCTCCTCGGTTCGTCTCTCCTTTCGCCCTCTCCTTTCGCCCTCTGGCTTGGCCGGCCAGGCCTGGGTGTTTTGCAGCCTGGCACCGCCCAGTGGGGTGGCTAAAAGTAACACCCAGCACAGCCGGACGCTGATACCGGCTGGCCAGACCTGGTAGGGTCCATCCCCGCTTCCCTCAAAGCCCCGCGGCGCCGAGGCTCAGAGCCTGGGTCCGTTGGGTCGGGCTCATGGGGCTCGGGCTGCGGGTCTCTGATTGCAGTGCGGACGTTTCCTCCGAGGTCTGTGTAGACATTCGAGGTTGGGCTGGGGCCTGGGCTCAGACACGGGAGGGAGACTGGGGGAGCAGGTTCCTTCTAAATCTTCCTCCGACTGACAGGAACAAGGGCCGTCCTTACAGTGAGTCCTGATTTGATCCTTCACCTCGCAAAGGCAGCTGCTGTTTTTCCCTCTGCTCTGGATCTGCAGCACGAGGGTCACAGGCCATTTAACGGGGGTTTTCCCTGGGGCAGGGCGGGCCGAGATCTCTGGGCACCGAGCCCAGAGCGTGTTTAGTGCCGGACAGTGACTGGGTGTCATTAACCCTGTGCCCCATATAGAGCATCCACCGATCCCGGCAGAAAGGGGAAGGGGGAGGAGATGTGGTGGGACAGTCTGGGGGGATCTCAGGGCGAACTGGGGCGGCTGGTGTGCGGGGAAATCCCAACAAGTGGTGATTGGAATGGGGGGTGCAGATCGCAGCACAGGAGGATTTGGGAGCAGGACACGTCGGGGTAAAAAGGGGAGCCCACTGCCCCTACTTATACAGCCCAAAATGCCATTAGCCTTCTTGGCAACAAGGGCACACTGTTGACTGATATCCAGCTTCTCGTCCACTGTAACCCCTAGGTCCTTTTCTGCAGAACTGCTGCCCAGCCACTCGGTCCCTAGTCTGTAGGGGTGCATGGGATTCTTCTGTCCTAAGTGCCGCACTCTGCACTTCTCCTTGTTGAACCTCATCAGGTTGCTTTTGGCCCAAGCCTCTAATTTGTCTAGATCCCTCTGTATCCTATCCCTACCCTCCAGCGTATCAACCACTCCTCCAAGTTTGGTGTAATCAGCAAACTTGCTGAGGGTGCAGTCCACGCCATCCTCCAGCTCATTAATGAAGATATTGAACAAAACCAGCCCCAGAACCGACCCCTGGGGCACTCCACTTGATACTGGCTGCCAACTAGACATGGAGCCATTGATCGCTACCTGTTGAGTCCGACGATCTAGCCAGCTTTCTATCCACCTTATAATCCATTCATCCAGCCCATACTTCTTTAACTTGCTGGCAAGAATACTGTGGGAGACCGTATCAAAAGCTTTGCTAAAATCAAGGAATAACACATCCACTGCTTTCCCCTCATTCACAGAGCCAGTTATCTCGTCATAGAAGGCAATTAGGTTAATCAGGCATGACTTGCCCTTGGTGAATCCACGGTGACTGTTCTTGATCACTTTCCTCTCCTCTAAGTGCTTCAGAATTGATTCCTTGAGGACCTGCTCCATGATTTTTCAAGGAACTGAGGTGAAGCTGACTGGCCTGTAGTTCCCCAAATACTCCTTCTTCCCTTTTTTAAAGATGGGCACTACATGAGCCTTTTTCCAGTCATCCGGGACCTCCCCTCTTTGCCATCAGTTTTCAAAGATAATGGCCAATGGCTCTGCAATCACATCAGCCAACTCCTTTAGCACCCTCGTCCAGCTTATACAAGGCACTGGTGAGAGCTCATCTGGAATACTGTGTACAGTTCTGGTCTCCCATGTTTAAGAACGGTGAATTCAAACTGGAACAGGTTCAGAGATGGGCTACTAGGATCATCCAAGGAATGGAAAACCTGTCTTATGAAAGGAGACTCAAAGAGCTTGGCTTGTTTAGCCAAACCAAAAGAAGGTTGAGGGGGAATATGATTGCTCTTTATAAATATATCAGAGGGATAAATATTAGGGAGGGAGAGGAATTATTTAAGCTTCGTACCAAAGTGGACACAAGAACAAATGGATATAAACTGGATACTATGCAGTTTAGACTTGAAATTAGATGAAGGTTTCTAACTATTAGAGGAGTGAAGTTCTGGAACAGCCTTCAAAGGGGAGTAGTGAGGGCAAAAGACATATCTTGCTTTAAGACTAAGCTTGATAAGTTTATGGAGGGGATGGTATGATGGGATAGCCTAATTTTGGCAATTAATTTGTCAGTTGACCTTTGAATATCAGCAGGTAAGTATGCCCAGTGGTCTGTGATGGGATGTTAGATGAGGTGGGATCTGAGTTACTATAGAGAATTCGTTCCTGGGTGCTGGCTGGTGAGTCTTGCCCACATGCTCAGGTTTTAGCTGATCACCATATTTGGGGTTGGGAAGGAATTTTCCTCCAGGGCAGATTGGCAGAGGCTTTGGAGGTTTTTCGCCTTCCTCTGCAGCGTGGGGCACGGGTCACTTGCTGGAGGATTCTCTGCAGCTTGAGGTCTTCAAACCACAACTTGAGGACTTCAATAACTCAGACATAGGTTAGGGGGCTGTTATTGAAGTGGATGCGTGAGATTCTGTGGCCTGCATTGTACAGGAGGTTAGACTAGATGATCATAATGGTCCCTTCTGACCTTAAAGTCAATGAGTCTATGAGCTTTTCTAAATAGTCCTGAACCACTTCGTTCTCCACAGAGGGCTGCTCACCTCCTCCCCATACTGTGCTGCTCAGTGCAGCTGTCTGGGAGCTCCCCTTGTTCGTGAAGACAGAGGCAAAAAAAGCATTGAGTACATTAGTTTTTTCCACATCCTCTGTCACTAGGTTGACTCCATCATTCAGTAAGGGGCCCAAACTTTGCTTGACTTTCTTCTTGTTGCTAACATACCTGAAGAAACCCTTCTTGTTACTCTTAACACCTCTTGCTAGCTGCAACTCCAAGTGTGATTTGGCCTTCCTGATTTCACTCCTGCACTCCTGAGCAATAGTTTTATACTCCTCCCTGGTTATTTCTCCAGTCTTCCACTTCTTGTAACCTTCTTTTTTGTGTTTAAGATCTGGAAGGATTTCACTGTTAAGCCAAGCTGGTCACCTGCCATATTTACTATTCTTTCTACACATTGGGATGGTTTGTTCCTGCACCCTCAATAAGGATTCTTTAAAATACAGGCAGCTCTCCTGGACTCCTTTCCCGCCTCATGTTATTCTCCCAGGGGATCCTGCCCATCAGTTCCCTGAGGGAGTCAAAGTCTGCTTTTCTGAAGTCCAGGGTCCGTATTCTGCTGCTCTCCTTTCTTCCTTGTGTCATGAACCTCAACTCGACCATCTCACAGTCACTGCCTCCCAGGTTCTCATCCACTTTCGCTTCCCCTACTAATTCTTCTCTGTTTGTGAGCAGCAGGTCTAGAAGAGCTCTGCCCCTAGTTGGTTCCTCCAGCACTTGCACCAGGAAATTGTCCCCTACACTTTTCTGACCGTCTCGTCCCCCGGGGCCCACGGGCTGACCTGCAGGGCCCCCCCATGAGCCGTTCCCAGACAGGGGCTCCCTGTCCACCTGCCACTGGAGCCGGGGTGGGGGGTGGAAGCGCAGGGAGCAGCTGCAGCTGATGCTGGGCCCCTGGCACTGGCAGGATGATTTCAGCCTGGTCCCCGGCTGGGGGCTGTCTGGGAAGCGCAGGAGAACCAGTGACAATAGTCAGAGAGAGAAATCCAGTGGCAGGGAGTCCCGCGGGTTAACTCCACTCACATCTGGTGGCAGGAAGTCCTGTGGGCTAACCCCATTCTCACTCAATGCGCACCTGGAACGTCCCCTTGGCAGAGCTCTCATTCTGGGCCCAGCACCCATACAGCCCCCCCATCCTCAGTCAACATGTTGGGCAGCTCCAGCCACAGCTGATGCACCCCTATGGGCCCGGCACCCCCAATGGCTCGATTCCCCCTCACCCAGCCCAGTGTGGCAGGGGCGCTGCTGGCGACGGAGCAGAGGAACCGCAGGGAGTCGCCCTCCCGGGCCATGTGCTGTGAACCGTTGTCCACCAGGGTTGGGGGATCTGGGAACAGGAATAACAAGTAGCCACTCGCACCCTGAGGCAGCCAGTCCCTGCCCAGGGCCTGCACTGGGGCCAGCGCCCCCTCGAGGGGAAAGGCCCCGTGCCCCACTTCCCACCCCCTAGCGATACCTTGGAATAACTGGGGGTCGCGCCTGTTAGCTTGGGAGATTTGCAGAGTCCTCTCTAGAGCTGAAATACCCACAGCAACGTTTTAGAATGGATAGAGCCCTCCACTGTCCCCCTGATCCACAGCCCAGCACCCATCACTGACCCCTCCCACACCTCCTGCAGCCCAGCACCCCCCCCCTGGATCTCAGCCCACCCTGTTCCCTGCAGCCCAGCGCACCCACTGAGGACCCTCTGTCTGCCAGGCCGCCCCCTAGAGCCTTACGCTGCACGTGCACACACAGAGCCCGGCTGGCCGACCCGTAGGAATTGTTGGCCCAGCACCGATACTCCCCAGCATCCCCTGGGCTGAGATTCGAAAGCACCAGGCGTCCAGTCCCTCCCTGGCTGGGGCTCAGGGACTCGTTCCCCTTGGCCCAGGTCAGGGTGGCCTCGGCTCTGCTCCCAGCCTCACAGCTCAGACTCAGGGAGTCGCCCTCCTGGGTCTCCAGAGGCACGACGTCGCCCTCAGCTCCCCACGCATCTGGCACTGGAAGAGACGAGCGGACAGGTTATGACCCCCCCAGAGATCCTCTGCCAAGGAACCAAGATTCAGCCACCTCTGGGGTGGGAAATGGGAGCTGTTTACATGAGGAGCCCTCGCCCAGTGTGGAACCGTAGCAGCTCTGGAGTCGGAGGCCAATCTTGGTGACTTTCAATGGCAGCCGGTCTCTGTTGGAGAAATCGGTCCCTGACCCATCTCATGCCCACTATCTTGAGCCCCCTTAATGCCACCCTGGTGTCCGGAGATAGAGGGAAAAGGGCCTGCTCCACTCACCACCCTCCCCACAGTCCTGTAGCTTCCTCAGGCTCTCCCCTCTGGGCACAGACCAGCCTGGCCTGGCTAAGCCTGGGGCGTGGCCCTGAGCGTGGGCAGAGCGTGACTAGGAGGTGCTCGCTGATTCCCGGGGCTCGGAGTGCGGCCTCTCACCGGGGTGTCCGTTCCTGGTCAGGGTCCCAGTGATGTTGGGGGGCCCAGGCGGGTCTGAAACACAAACCAGACAGGGGGGATCAGGGGGGCTGCACAGCACCGGGGGGGGAGAGGTGTCGCTAGTGATCCCTGAGCCTAGACATGGCCCCTCGCTGTGAGCTCAGCTGGGGGACAAGAAAGTCCCTGAAGTGACACAAGGCCCGTGGGCGGGGAAGGGAAGTGACAGACCCGACTGAGCCCCACCCAAAAGGCTCCTGATTTAACCCAGGGGCTGGGTTAGGGCCGCGCCGGGGAAACAGAACCATGGGAAACTGACACCTAAGGGACCAAAACTGGTTGGTCAAAATTGGGCCTAATTGGCAGAGTCACTAACGAGGGGCCGGGTTGCTTCAGCCTGGGTAGTTGAGCGAGTGTCACCAGTGCCACTGACTGCCGGGAGCCTGGGCATTCAGCGTCCTGCTCCCCAAGTGTCTCCTCCCCAGGGCGGGTCAGAGCCAGGGTCTAAATAACCCCACTCCCATCCCAGCCCAGACCCAGCCACCACCAGGGACATCAGACACCCCTGTCATGGGTCCTTTGCCTTCCCCCCTCGGTTCGTCTCTCCCCAGCCCTCTCCTTTCGCCCTCTGGCTTGGCCGGCCAGGACTGGGTGTTTTGCAGCCTGGCACTGCCCAGAGGGGCAGCTAAAAGTAACACCCAGCACAGCCGGACGCTGGTACCGGCTGGCCAGGCCTGGCAGGATCCGTCCACGCTGCCCTCAAAGCCCCACGGTGCCGAGGCTCAGAGCCTGGGTCCATTGGTTCGGGCTTGCAGGTCTCGGGCTGCGGGTCTCTGATTGCAGCGCGGACGTTTCCTCCGAGGTCTGTGTAGTTGTTAAGGGTCGGGCTGGGGATTGGGGGTCAGGTCCCTTCTAAATATCCCTCCGGCTGAAAGGAACAAGGGCCGTCCTTACAGTGAAGCCTGATTTAATCCTTCACCTCGCAAAGGCGGCCACTGATTTTCACTCTGCCCTGGAGGTGCAGCGCGAGGGTAACAGGCCATTCAATGGGGGTTTGCCCTGGGTCAGGGCGGGCCGAGGTCTCTGGGCACCGAGCCTAGAGCGTGTTTAGTGCCGGACAGTGACTGGGTCCTGTTAACCCTCTGCCCCATATAGAGCATCCACCGATCCCGGCAGAAAGGGAAAGTGGGGAGGAGACACGGTGGGACGGCCCAGAGAGATCTAAGGGGGAACTGGGGTAGTTGGTGTGGTGGTGGGGGAATCCCAGTACGGGGGGAGGGTGGATCAAAGCACAGGAGGATTCTGGGGGCAGGGCAGGTCACGGGTAGAGAGGATCCCAGAAGAGAAGGGCCTGGGGGTGTGGATGGGAAGGGGGAGCCATAGCCAAGCGGGGCAGGAAGGGGTGAAGATCCCAAGGGAGAAGGGGCGGCCCGGTGTGGGGTGCCGGGGCCTGCAGGAGAATGGGCGGAGGGTGCCTGGTGGGGGGTGGGGATCCCCGCACAGGGCGGAGTTGGGGGAGGGGCTCGAGGACAGGTCTGGGGCGCCCAGAGGGGGATCCCAGCAGAGGGGGCTGGGGGCCGGTGTGGAGGGGCTGGGGGGGGTCACTCACAGCCAATGTGGAGCCGGACGGTTCTGCGGGTGGAAGGTCCCTGTGGCGGCCTGTAGGTGACGCTGCAGATGAGCTCTTTGTCGTGGTCCCCCAGGCCGGGCGTGAAGCTGAGCATGGAGCTGTGGGCCCAGGTGCCATTCGCCAGCTGGGCTGAGGCGTTCCGGGCTGTGTAGCTGAACGGCCCCGTCCAGGTGACTCGGGGAGGGGGCCCGGAGCAGCGCCCGGGGCCTGTGCAGGTCACAGTCACCGGCTCCCCGGCCAGCAGCGTCCCTGGCAGCCCCCGCGCCAGCGAGATGTGGATCTCTGGCTCCTCCCTCAGCCCTGAGACATGGGGAGAGGGTAGAGAATCACTCGGGGACACAGGGCCTTTCACCTCTAGGGGTGCGGCCCCGATCCGGCCCTAGGGCGGGGACTGGCTGGCTCAGGGGGCTGATGAGCGGTGTCATAAATATAGAGGGAAGAGTAACAACTCTCTGTGTGTAGTAGCATCAAATCCCTCTTTGGCAGCTGCACTAAATCACCTTCCCTGTAAGGGATTAATCAGCTCAAATAACCTAGTTGGCACCTTACCAGAAGGACCAATGAAGGAAGAAGAAACTTCCAAATCTGGGGCGGGTGGGGGGAGGATTTGTTTGTTGCTCTCTTTGTTGTTCCCTCTCTGGATGGAGGAAAGAGACCGAACAGGTACAACATCTCCTGCAAATATACCTGGAAGAATAGATCTAAAACCACAGACATTGTAAGGAGGCAAGGAAAGGCGCTAGGTTATCTTGTGTTTTAGCTTGTGAATTTTCCTATGCTACAGATGTAGTTTGATTCTTGTTTTTGTAACTGTGAAGCTGAGCCAGAGGGGAATCCTCTGTGTTTGAAATCTTTTATTTACCCTGGGAAGTTACCTTCCAAACTGATTTTTGCAGCTGTGATTCTTTTTTATAGATATAAATTAGTTCTTCTTTTAAGAACCTGAGTGATTGTCAGTGTCCTAAAGACAAAGAGTCTGGTCTGCGCTCACATTGTTAACCAATTAGTTGGTACATTACTCTCCAGCCTCCCCAGGAAAGGGGATGAAGGGGCTTGGGGGGATATTTTGGGAGGACAGGGATTCCAAGTGACCCTTCCCTGGATTTTTCTATAAATCACGTGGTGGTGGCAGCAATAGCGTCCAAGGACAAGGGAAGGAATTTGTGCCTTGGGGAAGTTTTTAACCGAAGTTGGTAGAACATACGCTTAGGGGGGTCTTTCCTACGGGTCCCCACATCTGTACCCCAGAATTCAGAGTGGGGGTGAACCCTCACAAGTGGTGACTGCGGCTGCTCTTACCTTGCACAGAGATCGTGAGCGCAGGGTCAGTGCCATCGGAATTGGAGCGGTAAGTGTGATCTAACAGGCCTTTCTCGATGCTAAAGAAATATCTCCCTGCATCCGTCTTTCGGGCATCACTGATTTGCAGGGAGCAGTCACCGTGGGCTGGATCCCCCGCCAGCCGGAACCGGCCCTGGGTCTCCTGCGACACTCCCAGGCTGGTGACACTGCTGGCCACGGGAGGATCCTGGCCCACAGTAGCAGGCTCCTTGTACCAGTATCTGTAGAGCTGGGCCGAGGGATTGTCGGTGTCGTACGAGGCTGGGTACGTGAAGGTGCAGGGGACGAGAACGCAGAGACCCTCCTGCATCGACACCGCCAGAGGCACCGCCAGGGTAAATCCAGGTGGCTGGGACAGGGACCCTGCCGGGGATGGGGAGGGATTGAAGTGGGACCCATAGAGAGCAGAGCCCCCGCAACTCCCCACAGTTCTGCCGGTTCCCCTCACTCCTGACCTGCAGGCCCCTGCGAGCCCAGCCCTGGGTCCTTGACCAATTCTCACTCCATTTACTTTCATCCCTCTCTACATTGAGCCCCCTGCCCCCACTGCCTGTCGCTCAGCGCCCCCTAGCACCACACTGGGGCACTGCGCACCCCTCCCCCTCCAGCCAGTCTCCCTTCCAAGTCCTGGGACAGACCTGGCCCCGCTTAGTGCAGGTTCTGCCCTTCCCACTGCACTGGGGCTGCAGGTGCTGCTTACTTACCCGTCCAGAGCAGGGCGAGGATCAGGACCCTCAGCGTGGCAGGACCCCCTGCTATCCAGGGAGGGCTCTGAGGCAGGAGCTCCCTTTCCCCAGCATCCTGCTGTGGCAGCAGGGCTCTGCCCATGGCTGGGGCGTTGAGCTGGGACAGACCTAGAGACAGAAGGGGGGTGAGAAGTGTGAGAGCAGAGGCTGTTTGGGGGGCGCAGATCTGCCTGGGGGACCATCAGCGCTGCTGGGCTCTGCAGGGGGCTGATCTGGGGCTGCTGGCAGCGCAGGGACCTCCCACCAACATAGAAAACCCCAAATCACCAGACGGTCCTGAGAGATCGTGAGCTAAAAAAATCCTTAAATTGGTGAAAAAAACCTGAGATTTTCTTTAAGAATCATGAGAGCGGCCAGAAAATCCTGATCTGGTGACAGAAGATGGTGGGAAGGCAGCGCTGCTCATTGCCTGCTTTGCTTCAGTCTTCCCACAAAAACCAACATGTGAGCGGGTGACCAGTGAAGTTACCACGGACAACAAAGGGGAAGGGCTGCAGATCGGGATCAGTAAAGAACACGTCAGAGGTGTTCCGACCAATTTGAATGAATTCAGATCAGTGTCTATATGTATGTATCATTTTGTAATTGAAGTTATGAGTGTTGGCTCTATATTGTCTGTATTTCAAATTTGTGCTGTGCTTCTGGGTAACATCGCAGACAAGTTGGTGTTAGCTCTGCCTACCCTGCTTGATGGCCCATTAAGGACCATCAGCTACACAACTGACCCATTGAGAGGAGGCAGATACGCCTTGTAACTCAGCAGGGTGTGCAGGGACTTGCCCATGTGACTCCAGACTCCATTTTCCTGTAATTTTCCACAGTGAGGACAAAGAGGTTCTTACACCTGGAAAAGTCTAGAAAAGGCTGATGCCTCATCTCCATCTTGTCTTCAATCCTGCTTCTTACCTCTGGAGGGACTTTGCTACAAACTGAAGCTCTGAACAAAGGACTGATGACCCATCCCAGCTGGGGATGTTCTCCAGAGACTTGATTTGAACCTGCAGTTTACTCCATCACCGCTACAAGCCTGAACCAAGAACTTTGCCATTACTGGATGTAACTGATTCCATTTAACCAATTGTAGCTCTCATCTGTATTTCTTTCATTTTATGAATAAACCTTTAGATTTTAGATTCTAGAGGATTGGCAACAGCGTGATTTGTGGATAAGATCTGACTTGTATATTGACCTGGGTCTGGGGCTTGGTCCTTTGAGATCAGGAGAACCTTTTTCTTTTACTGGGGTATTGTTTTAAATAACCATTCATCCCCATAAAGAGTGGTGTTGGTGGTGATACTGGGAAATTGGAGTGTCTGAGGAAATTGCTTGTATGACTTGTGGTTATCTAGTGTTGGTTTTCATAACCATTCATTTCCCAGGACGTGGGACTGGTGGTGATACTGGGAGACTGGAGTGTCTAAGGAAATTGCTTGTGTGACTTCTGGTTGGTCACTGGGGTAAAACCAAAGTCCTCTTTGTCTGCCTGGTTTGGTTTGCCTTAGAGGTGGAAAAATCCAGCCTTGGGCTGTGACTCTCCTGTTTAAGCAATTGGTCCTGAATTGGCACTCTCAGCTGGGTCCCACCAGAACTGCATCTTCACAAGGTGATCCCAGCAGTTGAAGGCAAATAAGCCTAACTTCAGTGACGGGGAAACTGGTTGAAATTATAGTAAAGTGAAAGTATAGCAAAGAACAGAATGATCAGATGCAGAGATTTGTTGGGGAAGACTCAATATGGTTTTTGTAAAGGGAAATCATGGGTTGCCAAACTACTAGAATTTTTTGAGGGAATCAACAGCATGTGGACAAGGGTGACCCAGTCCATGTACTTAGATTTTCAGAAAGTCTTTGACAAGGTTCCTCCCCAAAATACTCTTAAGCAAAGTGAGCTGTCATGGGATAAGTGGAAAGGGCTTCTCCTGGATCAATGACTGGTTAAAAACTAGGAAACCAAGGATGGGAATAAAAGGCTAATGTTCACAGTGGAGAGAGGCAAATAGTGGTGTCCCCCAGCGTTCTTTATTGGGACCAGGGCTGTTCAATATGTTCATAAATTATCTGGAAAAAGGGGTAAACACTGAGGTGGAAATGTTTGCAGATGATACAAAACCACTCAAGAGAGTTAAGTTCAAAGCTGACTGTGAAGAGCTACAAAGGGATCTCACAAAACTGGGTGACTGGGCAACAAAATGGCAAATGAAATTCAATGTTAATAAATGCAAAGTGATGCACATTGGGAAACATAATCCCAACTATATATATAAAGTGATGGGGTATAAATTAGCTGTTACTACTCAAGGAACAGATCTGGGAGTCACGATGGATAGTTCTCTGAAAACACCCACTCAATGTGCAGCGGCAGTCAAAAAACTCAACAGAATGTTGGGAATCATTAAGAAAGGGATAGATAATAAGACAGAAAATATCATATTGCCTCTATATAAATCCATGGTACGTGCACATCTTGAATACTGCATGCAGTTCTGTGGCCCTATCCCAAATTGTAATTGAAAAAGGTTTAGAGTAGGGCAACAAAACTGATTAGGGGATGGAACAGCTTCTGTATGAGGAGAGATTACTAAGACTGGGACTGTTCAGCTTGGAAAAGAGATGACTAAGGGGGGATATGATAGAGGTCTATAAAATCATGACTGGTGTGGAGACAGTAAATAAGGTGGTGTTATTTACTCCTTTCCATAACACAAGAAGGAGAAGTTCCCCAATGAAATTAATAGCGGCAGTGTAGCAGGGTGAACCCTTGCTCCTGCCCTGAGGGGTTTAAAAAGCGGCCTGGCAGGGCTTGAGAGCAGTGGCTCTAAAAGCTGGGCTGATTAGGGAAGTGGCTGCAGCTGGGGCCATGCCCCAAACTGAACAGGGCCTTATAAGAAGGCCAGGGAAGCCAGAAGCCCAGACAGTCTTCCCCTGCCTTAAGAGGAAGAAGGACCTGGCTGCAGGGGCTATAGGCAAGGTACCTAGGGTGAAGCAGGGCTAGGGAAAGACTGAGGAGCTGGGGAGCTCCAGCCTGGAAAGCCCCAGGCTGCGGCCTAGCAATGGGCCAGCAGGTACTGGGGGTTGCAGAGGGCAGCCCAGGGAGAAGCCAAGTGAGTCTCTCTCTGCCTTCAGAGAGAGAAGGGCCTAGCTGCAGGGAGCTTGAGACTGGATACCTGAGTGAAGCAGGGCTGGGGAAAGGCAGAGGAGCTGGGGAGCTCCAGCCTGGAAAGCCCCAGGCTGTGGCCTAGCAGAGGGCTAACAACATGTACTGGGGGTTGCAAGAGGCAGCCCAGGGCTAGGCCAAGGCAGCAGGTCCAAACCCTCCCTGCCAGTGATGAATAGGCTGATACTGCAGCCTGCCCCAGAGTGTGGGGCTAGACAATGACCCTCAGTAGCCAATACTGAGGCAAGGTGGGGATAGAGGGTGGGGGTTCCCCAAGGAGGGGAGACCCAGAGAGAAAGGGGTTACTGCCAGGGGCAGCACCCCATGTAAAAGGGCACCGGGTCCAGAGAGGGACACGGGGGGCCTGAAGACAGGCGGATCACCAGCCTGCAGAGGGCGCTCTGGACTGGAACTGAGCTAATTCCCAAAAACAGCAGCAGGAGGCGCCACAGGGGTGAGTCCGACCCGTCTACACGTGGTGGAGAATGCGGGAAGTTGCGGTCCGCCCCTGATACAAGGGGCCAGGGCAAGGACTGAGGACTATTGCCTGGAGCAGAGACTTGAGAGACTAGGCAGTTTGTGCCACATTGCAAGGCTGAGAGATAAAAGGGTGGAGAAAACGACGATGGACTATTATTGGAGAGCCTGTGTGGCCCGGCTCGCCGAGCAGCAAGCACGGCTGCTTCAGCTGCTGCGGGGGCGGGCACATGGACCTCAACAGGGGCCAGGCACCTTGGGCTGGAGGCCAGTGCCGAGGCCTAAAGACTGTTTTGCCTGTGGGCGACGGGGACACCTGAGAAGGGTGTGCCCCTACTGGGTTGGGGCAGAGAGGCCTCACCCAGACAAGACTCAAGTGCCCCCTGTGAAGTTAACAGGGGGGCTCCAAACTTGTTGGGCTTGTGGGGAGCAGGGACACCTAAAGAAGGAGAGCCCTCATGGAGATCCCAAGGCCTGGGCCAGCCCAGAAGGAAGGGCTAGGGCCCAAACAAGCAGAACTAGGGCCGTGGCAGGGGGAAGGCGCCAAGGGTGCTTCCACTCCCACACCAAGGGCCACATAAAGAGGCATTGCCCCCTGAGGAATAGAGGGGGAGTGTCCAAAACCAAGGCTCGGTCAGGGACTAGCTGCCAGGAAGGGGTAGTCCGGACTGAGGCCCCTAAAGGGAAAGGGGCTGGGGTAGAGAGGCCCCACCTTAATCAGGGAACCCACACCAGGGCCAGGAGGGCTGAAGTGGGGACCCAAATGGATGTGGGAACCCACGTAGGACTAGGGAGGTCTACGGTGGGGACCCAGACTGTGGAGGAAGTAAGCAGGCTGCTCCAAACACTGGAGAGCCTGCAGCAGGAAAGGGATTCTCTGCGGTCCCAGCTGAGGAGAAAGCTGGGCCAGTAGAGCACCCTGCCTGCCCTCCGGTGGAGGGGTTCTTGAGGTGGGGTGTGTGTAGCAGGGTGAACCCTTGCTCCTGCCCTGAGGGGTTTAAAAAGCGGCCTGGCAGAGCTTGAGAGCAGTGGCTCTAAAAGCTGGGCTGATTAAGGAAGTGGCTGCAGCTGGGGCCACGCCCCAAACTGAACAGGGCCTTATAAGAAGGCAGGGAAGCCAGAAGCCCAGACAGTCTTCATCTGCCTGAAGAGGAAGAAGGGCCTGGCTGCAGGGGCTATAGGCAAGGTACCTAGGGTGAAGCAGGGCTGGGGAAAGGCTGAGGAGCTGGGGAGCTCCAGCCTGGAAAGCCCCAGGCTGCGGCCTAGCAGTGGGCCAACAGGTACTCGGGGTTGCAGAGGGCAGCCCAGGGGTAGGCCAAGGCAGCAGGTCCAAACCCCTTTGCCTGTGATGAGTAGGCTGATACTGCAGTCTGCCCCAGAGTGTGGGGCTAGACAATGACTGGCAGTAGCCAATACTGAGGCAAGGTGGGGATAGAGGGTGGGGGTTCCCCAAGGAGGGGAGACCCAGAGAAAAAGGGGTTACTGCCAGGGGCAACACCCCATGTAAAAGGGCACTGGGTCCAGGGAGGGACACGGGGGCCTGAAGACAGGCGGATCACCGGCCTGCAGAGGGCGCTCTGGACTGGAACTGAGCTAATTCCCAAAAGCACCAGCAGGAGGCGCCGCAGGGGTGAGTCCGACCCGTCTACAGGCAGGTTTAAAAAAAATGTAAGGAAGTATTTCTTCACACACAATCAACCTGTGGAACTCTTTGCCAGAGGATGTTGTGAAGGCCAAAACTATAACAGGGTTCAAAAAGAACTGGATAAATTCATAGAGGATAGGTCAATCAATGGATTATTAGCTACGATGTACAGGGATAGTGTCCATAGCATCTTTTTGCCAGAAGCTGGGAATGTGCGACAGGGGATGGGTCACTTGATTCCCTGTTCTGTTCATTCCCTCTGGGGCACCTGGCACTGGCCACTGTTGGAAGACAGGATACTGAGCTAGATTGTCCTTTGGTCTGACCCAGTCTGGCCATACTTATGGAGAAATGTGGACTTGGTGGATACAGGACTGGTTTAACAACTGCAAACGATGAGTAACTGTTAATGGAACGATGTGGGAGTGGAGGGAGGTCTCAAGTATGGCTCCACAGAGGTCTGTCCTAGGTCCCGTGTTGTTTAACATCTTTATCAATGACCTGGATGTAGGACTAGGGAGCAGACTGATCAAATCTGCAGATGACACAAAGCTGGGAGGAGTTGCCAACACTTTGGAAGATGGAGCTAAAATTCAGAGGAATCTTGATAAATTGGAGAATTGGGCTGTAGTTGACACAATGAAATTCATCAAGGACAAATGGAAGGTGCTCTATTTAGGGAAGAAAAACCAAATGCACAAATACAAGATGGGGAAGAACTGGCTTGGCAGCAGCACTGCTGAGAAGGAGCTGGGAGTTGTGGCAAATCACAACCTCGACAGGAGTCAGCAATGTGATGCTGTTGCAAAAAAAACCAAAAACAAATGCAATGTCAGGTTGCATGAACAGAGGCAGAGCATTCAAGTCAGGTGAGGTGACAGCACCGCTGTATGCCTCAGTGGAGGACGGTATCCAGTTTTGTTCACCAATGTACAGAAAGGATGTAGAGAAATTGGAAAGGATTCAGAGGCGAGGGATCAAAGGGTTGGAATGGAAGCCCTAGGGGCACAGCCTGAAGGAACTGGGTATGATTAGTTTGGAAAAGAGATTGGTGGGGTGGGAGGGGACATTATCGCTGTTTTCAAGTACTGGACAGGCTGCCATAGAGAAGCTGGAGAAAAGTTGTTCTCTCTCGCCCCAGAGAGCAGGACGAGGGGTAACAGGTTCAAACTGCAGCAGCATTGACTGAGATTTAATCTCACAAAAAACTCCCCAGCTGTGAGAGCAGTTGGACAATGGCGCAGATGCCCAGGGAGGTGGTGGAAGCTCCTTCAGTGGAGGGTTTTGAGAGGAGGCTGGACAGCATCTGTCTGGGATGGGTTAGATCAGTGGTCCCCAACCTTTTTCGTCTGGCAGGGGCCAGACGACGAGCCACAGAGGACCGTGGCGGTGAACGAGCATCGGCTGAAATTCCGTCGACAAGCGGCAACGTCAATAGGCATTGCCATTGAAATGCCACCGAGAAGCAGCGTCACCCAGAGGTGTCGCCACCGAAATGCTGCTGATTTTTGGTGGCATTTTGGGGGCAACATCTCTGGATGACGCTACTACTCAGCAGCATTTTGACTGATGCTTATCTGCCGGCCAGTATGTGGGCACACTTAGATGCCCCAGCGGGTGCCATGGCACCCGCGGGTGCTGTATTGTGGACCCCTGGGACAGACCCAACCAATCCTACACCTTGGCAGGGGTTCGGCTAGGTGACCCCTGTCGTCCCTTCTCACCCTGTGGGTCTGTGATTCTAGGATTCGCTAAAAAATCTTGAGATTTAAACATCAGAAACCCACCCCCGCCCCAAAATTCGCTAATAAATCCTGAGATTTCCCCTAAGAATCATGTGATTGGCTGAAAAAGGATTTCAAGATCCTGAGACTGGGTTTTTTAATCCACAGATTTGTGCTTTGCCTCCAACCCCCCTGTTGTTTGCAGCCCGTTGGCTCAACTCCCCCCCCCCCCCCGCAGTGATGGTGTCGCCCCCGCACGGTGAGGGGCTGGTTCTGCAGGGACCCAGTGGAACTGGACATGGGTAAATCGTCCCTGGGGGGGCGGGGCGGTCCTGCAGAGAGCTCATGGCTCCCCCCCTCTGCAGACAGGGTGGGGCGCTAATGCTGCCCTCTGTGCCCCACAGCTGCATTCCCCCCTACCCCGCTCCACCCTGCTCCTCCTGCAGCTGGGACTGTCCTCATTGTCAATGTTATGGACCCTCCATCCTCTTCCTTCTTATGAGAATGGTGGGGCCCACTCCCTCCTTCCCCTCCTCACATGTGAATTGGGCCACTCACACCTTTCCCCGTCTTTACCTGTTAATGGTACGGGCCTCTCACTCCTGCCTCCCCCTCCCCCATCCACTGCAGTGAGCTGGGCGGGTCTCAGCTCGGATCCCCCATGGCCCATGCACCATCCCCTGCCAGAGCAGGGCTGGATGGGAAGGGACCGGCCCTGAGAGATCCAGACTCCATCCCCATCCCTTGGGGGCTGCCCTGTCCCCATAGAGTAGCTGGGAGCCCCAGGGGGTCTGTGCCCCACAGATACACCCCACTTTGCCCCCCATGGAGCTGGGTCAGCACAATGGAGTGAGCACAGTTGGACTATTGGTGAGAAGTTTGCACATACGTGCTCAACCTGGGGTATCTATAACTGCCCCCTCTGCAATACGTGCCCTCCCTGCCCCCCAAAACCACCCCCATAGGGAAGGGGAAACCCCCCGGCAGTTCCATTTCCCACCATCCCTCTGCTGCCCTCAGATGTTCTCAGGAAGGAGGCTGAGAGATGGGAGCTGGGGAACCCCCTGCTGTACGTGGCCCCCGGAGCTGACACCTCAATGTGGTCCCCATGGTGGCGGAGCCCTGGGGTGGGACCCTGCTCAGGCTGGAGGGGCACCGGCAGAGCTGTGGGGGCAGGGAGCCCAGGGCTGGGATAGCAAGGGGCTGCAGGTCGGGATTGAGGGGCTCCCCAGTCTCCACAGACCATCCAGCTCCCTCCCCCGCATTTCAACTCACCCCTAGAACTGCAGAGGGGGACCCAGCACCCGGCTCTCCGACCCTGCAGCCCAGGATCCTCAGGGTTTGTGACTCGGAGCCTGGGGAAGCAGCAAGCACAGGAAGCTGAAAGCAGAAGTGGGCGCTGGCAGGGGCCGTTGGGGGGAGATGCTTTCTCAGAAACCCCAGCACCAGCATCCTGCCGACTTCCCCTCCCTCTGGCTGGGGCTGCCTGTGGCTTCCCTGCAATAGGGGCTGGCTGCATATTGCTTGTGGGGCTGGAAATAGAACCCATGAGTCCTGGCTCTGAGCTCCTCTACACCTCACTCTCCTCCCAGAGCTCTGACAGAAACCGGGTGTCGTGATTCTCTGCCTCCACCCCCCCACTGTAACCCAATAGACCCTGCTCCCCTCCCAGAGCTGGGATACAACCCAGGAGTCCTTGCTCCCAGCCCCCACTGCTCTAACCTGCCAGACCCCCCTCACCTCCAGAGCCAGGGACAGAACCGAGTAGTGGAGGAGGGAGCGCCCAGCCCCTGCATCCGCTCTAACCCTTTATTTCTGCTGTCTCCAGTTACCAAACAATATTTTAACACTAGCAACTCACACCTCTTATCATACTGTACGGGCTGCAGATCCTAATCACTTACCCGGAGCTGAGACGCATTCGCCTCTGGGGTGGGACAGCTGGAAAGAGCTCACTGGCACTGCTCAGAGAATTCTTCCTAAATCCTAAAATACTGAATTAACTTTATTTAAAACACAGAAATATGCACAGATCCATGTCGAAATCACTGTCAGTCATTTATTTAGGGAGTTTTGCAGACTCAATAATAAAATAATGTTCAGTTCTCTCTATTCTTTCCTGGATCTGTACAGAATAGAAACACAAATAAGGGGCTTAGAACATTCCTGTCTTTTGTTCTTGTTACTATTTTTTCCCATGGATGTTCCAGCCCGGGAGCACCCGCAGAGTAGGCCCCTGAGCTTTTTCCAGCCTCCCAGCTAGCTCCTAAGTCTGCTTGGAAAAGCGACAAACGTACATGTATCCCTTTTCCCAGCAGACTCAGCCCCGGAAGTGCAGGGGACAAATTAAGCCCCGGATGGGGAGGCGGGTAGGGAGGCAGTGGGGGTCAGGGGTGATAGTGGGACTGAATGGGGGGCTTGGGGAAGCAGTGGGGGCCATGGGTGAGTGGGGGTTGAGCCTGGGGCCAGAACCTACTGCTTTATGGCCAGGAGACAGAGCCCAAAGCCCACGGGACGGGGCCCAGAGATGGAACCCGGGGCTCAGAGTGGGAGCCCGAAACCCCACAACTGGAGCCCGCCACTCCAAGGCTGAAGACTGACCCCACCATCCCTGTGAAGGTGGGGAACTCACTGGCCCCCTGCTCCTCCAGTGTTTGTGTCTCCAGAGGGGGCAGGGCCAAACCCCTGCTGGTGGGCCCAGGGGAGAGGCCTCTGCTTTGCCCCCCCAATCACCACCCAGGAGTCTCCGACCTCAGGAAAAGCTGCATTTGAGAAATGCGGCCCCAGAACATCTTGCACAACTTGGATCCGCTGGCTGGAGATCTCGGTGCCATCGACGGAAGTGAGAGATTGTCCCAGATACAGGCAGCTCCAACGGACAGCCGGCTTCTGACCCCACCACGGGGGGGACTGGCTGTGGGGAGGGGGAATGGAACATGGGTATTTCCCCTCTGGGGTCTCTTAGCAGGGGAAACGTCAGCAGATCGGAACTGGTTCATTGAACGCAGACGTTTGCTTTCTGTCTCTCGGTTCCTCAAACGCCTCCCAGGTCCCGGGTCACTGAGGATTCCCTAGTGATGAGAGCTGGGGCAGCGGGTCTCAGGAAAGGCAGCTGAAAGTGGCTACTGACTCCAGCCTTCAATTTAAGAGCTGAGATGCAGCTGAATCTGGGGTGGGGTGCAGGGACTGTTTATACAAGGATCCCTCACCCGGTGCTGAGCTGCAGAAGTGTCTGGGAAAATCCTATAGCTAAAAGAAATGCAGCGCCCCCTAGATGCATTGAGGCCAGTCCTGATGGCCGGGCCCTCCCAAGTCCCCCACCCTGGCCCGGTCTCCCAGCCAGACCTTGGCCCGCTCTGCCCCAGGCCAGTGGCACGTCAGCTCTGTGCCCCTGTGTGTGGGCATCAGTGGCTGTGCTGGGAGGCTGGTTGCTGAGCAGATCTCGTACAACAGGAAGTTTCCAGTCAGTGACTTTGCTCCACCTCCGGCCGATCGGCCCAGTTCGGGGCACAGGTGTTAAGAGAGGCTCTGTAAGCAGTGTCAGGGTTTGATCACCCGTGATGTAGGCAGCCAGCTCTGTTTTATGGACAGCATTTGAAAGCCCAGATCACCAGAAAAGTGTATTTTTTACGATTTTGAATGCACGCAGGAGACAGGGTTGCGCATACCCAATTACATTGTTTCAGTGTCTTTAAAGCTGGAAAAGTCCTGGGAATTTAAGAGCAGTGAGTGTCTTTCTACCTTTCTTAAGACCTTTCCTGGCAAAGAGTTCCGGGACTGCCCGTTCCTAGCACACCGGTCCAAAGGATACAATGCGAACGTCATCGTTAGACAGTTACTGAAGGAAAAATTGTGCACACTGAGGCAGGTTTTCTAACCTGTTAATCATTCTCCTGCCTCCCCTCTGAGCCCTCCCCGATGGGTCAACATCCTTCTGGAACTGTAGGCA